>NC_042517.1:567358-682328 GCF_900963305.1 Echeneis naucrates
CCAGCTAACTCCAGCTAACTGCGGCTAACTGCAGACCTTTGCCCGTCTCCCTTCCGCCGCAGGGTTGGTACTTCACCGCGGGTAACTGTGCAGCCGGTTCGGGCTCAGTGTGAAGCCGTCGGTCCGTGCCTCAGGAAGCTAACGGTGTTAGCATTAGCATCTTAGCTACTGTCAAATATCCGAGGGGCTGCGAAGGGGCGGGATTTGTATTTGACGGACAGCGGACCCGTCCAATGAAAAGTCATAACTGGCGCCCTCGGCTGCCTACGGACCAATCAGTTCTGTGACAGAGGACACCGCGCAGTTTCTTTTGAGTTGTTGTCTCTCCGTCGACTTTCGGCCTTTCAAGGCCTAAAAACAATTTTTCCATAAATCACACGAGTTTTGTGAGAATTCACGAATAAATTGAGCTTATCAAAGTTTGCCTGCAGCTGTTATCTCTGAGACGTGAGCGACGTCCACGCTCTGTGACGTCATCGCGTCACGTACATCGGACGTACCCGGAATCGGGACCGTTTGAGAAAATAAAGTAAAATGACAATTTGTCTCCACCGACCATCACATTCGTGAACAGTTACAGAAGAGGTTCTCTTCACATATTTTACCAGGAAAATTGATTTATCAGGATTCAGAATCTCACATGAGGATTTGGCGTATTTGTGTGTGTATATACATTAAAAACTGTTTAACGAATAGAGACAGTAGTCAGGAGTTTGGCTGAACAAAGTGTAAAAACAAAATCAAATTTTAGGCTAATTTAAATAAAATATTTGCACGTGTTTGTGTCATGATCTTTGACCTGGCAAGTGAACCCTTGAACCCACAAAAATGAAGAGATTTTGGAAAAAAACGTCACCTCTCTGTTCCTTCAAAACAAAAGCAACCAGCAGATCATTTCTGGCATCAGCACAAACCTTAAAAAGAGAAATCTGTGGATTTTAATGCATTAACAAAAGTATCAGCATGTGAAGTTATTTCTGAGATATACTTTCTCTCCTCTGTCCCTGCAGATGAAGACTCCTCCTGAAAGGTCAGGAATCACTTTCAAGGTTGGAGCTCAGCTGGAAGCCCGAGATCGACAGAAGAACTGGTCTGAACTTTACACAGACACACATTTCTGTATTATCATACGAATGTGTTTTGTGTTTTTATCATAATGTTCTGTGTTTTATATCAAAAGTCTGTATTTTAACTTCTCCAGGCTTTTACTTTGAAGTGTTGGTATCTGTAAGAAGATATATTGGTAGTATTAAGAGCCAGAAACCATCTCAGTGTAGTTTTCCATCTCAAGTTCCTCTCTGGAGCTCCAGGAACAGGTCAGTCAGCCAATCAGGAGAGAGACTCAGATGCTCTCTTCTGATTTAGTTTTCTGAGTGATCCAAAAAATCTAGCATGCTTGAGGTGAAACACTCCGAGAAACCAAATCCTGAAAGGATGGAAGGAGCCCAGGTATATAGCCCTTTAAACCTTTAACATTTGATGACTTTTTTATGTTGTCAGGTACGCAGCCACAATTGAAAAAATTGACTACAACAAAGAGCGAGTCCTGGTCCACTACCGTCAGTGGAGCCGCCGACATGATGAATGGTTTCAGTGGAATTCGCCGTACCTTCGGCCGCTCGAGCGAGTCAGTCTGAGGCGACAGGGCCTGAACCCACCACACTCACAACTGGTATGAAACTGATGTTGTGTGTTGTTTCACGTGTCCTGGTTTGTAAATTCAGCGTCAGGGCCATGTAAAGAGCTTCTCTTCCCTTTGCTTTCATTCTCTGCCTCAGATGTTTGTTTCAGGTGCAAAAGTTCTGGCCTGTTGGACAGACTGTCGTTTCTACCCAGCCAAGATCCTGAGAGTTAACAAAGATGGTGAGGCTCAGATTCATCTCATGTGTGTGTTCATCAAGTGATGTTATTGTTGAACTCATTTATTGGTTGTTGGAACAAATTTTCATGACCCAGGTGCTTCAGCAAAGGCCTAAAAGTCAGACTCCAATCAATCAGACACGAGTCCCAAGTTGGATTTAATTTATCGCAAAGCTGTCTGACATGAAAAAATAAATGATTTCATTTTATTTTCACTTGAGAACGTTGATGATACGTGTGTGTGTGTGTGTCAGACTCCTACACAGTGCGTTTCTATGACGGTGTGGTTCGGACCGTGAAGCCCACCAAGGTCAAACCCTTCCAGGAAGTAAGAAATCCTCCCCTCCCATTGGTCCAACAATCGTTCCACCAATCACTGCTCCTTTCATTCTAAGAGCATCTTTTTTTCACGTGTGGAAACAGAAGTCCAGATCAGAGAAGAGCGCAGTGGGAAGTGAGGGATGGGAGGAAGGGGAGAGTGAGGAGGAGGATGGTGGAGAGAGAGAGGAAGAGGAGAACAAGGAAGAAGAGGTGGAGGAGAAGGTGACATCAGAGGAGAATGAAGGAGCTGTGGAGGGGGAGAGGAAGAGGAAGACAGAATCTTCATTCTCCCATCACTCAAAGAAGAAAACAGATGACAGTAAGTCAGATGACCTTTGACCCCCCCCCCCCCTCCCATTATGTGAACAAAGGCTCAGTATATAGCCATTCAAATGCATTATGCTTTTTAAGATGAAACTTAATGTGTTGATGTTAATTATATCTGCTTCTTCCAGGTGGAAGCAGTGGAGCTCAAGATCAACCAATAACAACTGACCCCGCCCAGCCAACTGTGCCGAACCCCGCCCACATCGACAAAGGCAAACAGTTTGAGATGATAAACATCATAAGACATCAGAGGATTCTTCCCAAAAATCATTCTGATCGATGAAGTTGATATTTAATCAAAACCGTTTTGTGCCGAGGAGTTAATGATAATTTGATAGAAAATTAAAGAAACCTTTTTCTCAAGATTGGACTTGGAACGGGGAAAATTGTAAATATGTTGAATAAATAAAACACAATTAAATGTCTCCACAGTAAACACTGATGGTGGATGTTTCTGTAATAACTCATCTTTGTCGTCCTCCCAGATGTCCTGCTGGAGCGTCAGGCTCACCTTCCCACCACACACAAGTTCAGCAGAGAACCATGTGAGTGCAGACACACAGTTCACACAAACTACACACTACACAAAATGTCAGGAGGTGATGTTCTGCTCGTATATGATATTGTAAATTCTGCGTATATTAGGCTGATAAAGACTCCATTGCTGATGGAAGTGTTTCTCTGGGAGGCTCCGACATTCGAGGATGAGACACAGGACAGATCTGTTTCATCAGTTAGCCCAGCAGCTAATAGCTTGCTTTCCTGAATGTTTCTGATTGTGCGTCATCAGATTCTATTAGTGGGTTTGCCTGCCAAAGAAACAGATTTAAGCACCAAGTTTCCTCCAGAGCTGTGGCCTCACTCCTGCCTCTGGAGGACGGAGGTCTTGGTCATGACTTCTTGACCCGGGCTCAGATTCTCCATCTTTTCTCCCCCTGTTTCAGTGTACAGAGTGATAAAGAACCAGCCTCCCCCCATCCTGTCCATCGAGCTGGACCACAACCCCTTCAAGTGTCCCTCAGAGGGCTGCACCAAGTCCTTCAGGAAAGCCAGTCTGCTCCACTACCACATCAAGTACTATCACTCCGACCAGCACCTGGACGAGCGGGGCAGCCAGCAGGAGGCGCCGAGGTAGGTTGATGGTTCAAATCCCAGAACAGCATCTGTGCAGCAAGTCATGTCCAACGCTGACTGGGTTGTTACAGGCGGAAACGGTCGTCTTCAGAGGGCGGAGACTTCATATCAGACAGGAAGAGTGAGCACCAAAATACAAGCTGTCACCATGACGACAGGGAGCTGCGCACCCTGGAAACAGGTGGGACGGACACATGTGGACCCCAAACACTCAGACATTACTTCAGTCTTTGTTCAAATCCAGACTCAAGTCCTTCTGACCATCTAATCCATTTTAGCAGAAGAGAGATGGACGGAGGGAGGAGAAGACTGGACAGAACAGGAAGGACATGAAGAACTTCCTGAGGGTCAAACTGAAGAAGAAGAAAAAAAAAGAAAAAGAAGAAGAAGAAAACTCAGTCAGGTGAGGCCAGTCAGGTTTAGACCTGGACCTGTTCAACCATGAATCCAGTCATTGTTTCAGCTGAATGAAGTCCAGCGCCGGTCAAAGTGAACTCACTTCCTGTTGTCTGACCATGTGACCTGAAACCTGATTCCTTCCGATCAGGATTTGGCAGCAGCGATGACGAAAGCTCAGACAGACCTCCGATCACTCTGAAGCTGCCCGCTGCACAACCCAACACGCACACGCAAGGTGGGAACACAAGACAACACACACACACACATTGTGTGCTATTTGTTCAAACATTGAACATCATGATTGTACCTATCTGATGACTTCAGCAGATGACGGCAGTGACTGGTCAACACTTACAGCAGAGAGCGGGAGGACACGTCTTCTTGGCCTGTTGCTATGGAGATGGAGGACTGTGAGGTGTGTGAGGTGTGTGTGTGAGGTGGACGAAGAGAACGACTTCATGATCCAGGTAACACAAAAACACACAAGTACGCACAAACATATGTTTTCAGTAGGTCACTGTGTGTGTGTGTGTGTCTGCAGTGTGAGTCCTGTTTGTGTTGGCAGCACGGCACCTGTATGGGTTTATATGAAGACAACGTCCCTCACAACTACATCTGCTACTACTGCAGACACACTGCAGGTACGAGTCACCGCTCTGCAAGTTTGTTGTGAGGTTTGTGTGCCAGGACGCACAAACCGATGTGATAGTTGTACATAGCTGTGCTGCACAGTTCATGTGGTAATGATCCTGAAGTATTAGAGTTTTCCAGCCTCTTCATTGTTTTCAGAGTGAATTGTTTTAAACTCTTGACAGAACTGTCACATGACATCCCCTGACACTGCCCCGAAATGTGAAGTGGTTGGTGTGTCTCACACATCATGTGATCTGAGCAACAACAAACGGAGAAAAGACAAACAATGTGACGCAAAACTTTCCACTTCCCTTCCTGTCAACAGGCTGAAGTCTGCATTTGTCTCCAGCAGAGGTGTTGGTGTTGTTTTGACCTCCCACAGTGCACCTGTTCGGCTGAGTGTTAACTGCTGTTTTTATCTCATCTGTCCAGGTTGGAGGAGGGCCCAGCGCTTCCTATCAGAGCCTGATTTGCTGATATCTGGTCACATGTTTGGCCTCTCGTGTGTGAAAGAGAACTACTCTGAGATCAACGCCTCCAAGATCACACACACCAATCGCCTGCTGGCACACACACATGGCCTCAATCAGGTCCTCAGTGGACTGCAGCTCAAAATCAGCCTGTTACAGTGAGTCCGTGATGCCATTCATCTGCTTAAACACACACACACACACACACACACACACACACACACTCAGTCTGTCTGTGTTTCCACACAGCTCCCCATCACACCCTGATCTGCAGCTTTGGCGGTTGCCATGGAGAAGGGAAGAGGGGCCAACATTGACCTCCAGCCCGAGAGGAGACCCCACCATCTGTTACATCAGCAGCGAGCACTGCTACCAGAAGCCTGGAGCATCATGGGAAAGCAGAAACGAGAGTGAGATGGAGTGGGAAATGGGTGCAGTTCAGGAGGAACAGGAAACAGAGCAGAAGGTAAAGTCTCCAGGGCCAGGTCTAGATCCAGGTCTTTATATCACCAGTTTGTTTCATCACTTCAAAATCTGTACAGGGGCAGAGACAGAAAGGGACAGGAAGGACAGAGAGAGTTCAGGTTTCCATAACTCATGAATTCTGGCTCCAGAACACAGAAACAGTTGAACCAGGTTTCAGCTGCTCTGTAAACAGAGGGTCTGAGTCTGAGGGTCTGAAAGTCTGAGGGTCTGAAGGTCTGAGGGTCTGAGTCTGAGGGTCTGAGTCTGAAGGTCTGAAGGTCTGAGTCTGAGGGTCTGAGTCTGAAGGTCTGAAGGTCTGAGTCTGAGGGTCTGAAGGTCTGAGGGTCTGAGTCTGAGGGTCTGAAGGTCTGAGGGTCTGAGTCTGAAGGTCTGAAGGTCTGAGTCTGAGGGTCTGAAGGTCTGAGGGTCTGAGGGTCTGAGTCTGAGGGTATGAAGGTCTGAGGGTCTGAGTCTGAAGGTCTGAAGGTCTGAGTCTGAGGGTCTGAAGGTCTGAGGGTCTGAGGGTCTGAGTTTGAGGGTCTGAGTCTGAGGGTCTGAAGGTCTGAGGGTATGAAGATCTGAGGGTCTGAGTCTGAGGGTCTGAAGGTCTGAGGGTCTGAACACACACAGGTCATCTCCAGTAAAACAGATCTGTGTTTTTACAGGAGATAAAACAGGAGGATGACGACAAGCCAGTGAGCAACACATTGACTGACAACAGGAACACAATAACCTACACACACTGTGACACTAGCGTAAAAACAGAGGAGCACACATACACAGACTGCGAGAGACACACACGACATCGTCATCCAGCATCTGTGGCCGAATGTCAGCTGAACCTGCTGGACCACGTGGAGTCTCTGCAGAACCAGATCAGCAGCAGGATGGACCTGATAGAGCGGGAACTGGACGGTGACACACCCATTTACATCCTTACATCTTTATTCAAACTGAAATATCCAATTTTCCAAAAAGGAAAAAAACTGTTTCATGATGTCTCTCCCTCCCTCCCTCCTCCCTCTCTCCTCTCCTCTCCTCTCTTCCCTCCTCCTCCCCTATCCTCTCTTCTCTCCCTCCCTCTCTCTCTCTCTCTCTCTCTCTCTCTCCTCTCTCTCTCTCTCGCTCTCCTCTCTCTCCCTCTCCCTCTCTCTTCTCTCTCCCTCTCTCTCTCTCCTCTCTCTCTCTCTCTCTCTCTCTCTCTCCTCTCCTCTCTCTCTCTTCTCTCTCTCTCTCTCTCCCCTCCCTCCTCTCTCTCTCTCTCTCCTCGCTCTCTCTCTCTCCCTCTCTCTCTCTCTCTCTCTCTCTCCCCCTCTCGCTCTCTCCCTCCCTCCTCTCTCTCTCTCTCTCTCTCTCTTCTCTCTCTCTCTCTCTCTCCCCCCCCTCTCTCGCTCTCTCTCCAGTCCTAGAGTCCTGGTTGGACCACTCTGGTGAGCTCGAGCCTCCTGACCCTTTGTCCCGCCTCCCACAGCTCAAACAGCGAATCCGGCGGTTGCTGCGTGACCTCTGCACTGTGAGACTCCTGTCGGTGCGTCGCTGATGGTGTGGAGTGTTTCTCTGAGTCTGGTCACCTTACACCCCCCCCCCCTCCCAATAATAGAGGGGGACTGAACGGGTGTTTGGGTTCCGCCTCCTCCTGAGTTTCATCCTTGCCGTTTGTGTTGACGACGGTTCGGTCATTGGATTTTGGTTTTCCTTCCTCCAGCTGTTTGTTCTGATGAACACACTTCCTGTTGTGTAAAATGCTACAGTGGCAAACACGGAAAGGCCAGAGAAGTCACATTTCAGGACCGCAGTAGAGTTGAGGAAATTTAGTTCATTTTTTCAATGACAGTTTGGTCAGACAGATCCAGATCCTCTGGTCTCTTGGTCTGAGGGTTCAGTGTGGACCTGGTGACCTCAGTCCAGCTCCTCGCAGGTTCTGCAGGTCACATGACCACAACAGTGTTTTCATATGAAAGAGGAGATAATACTAATGTGTATTCAATGAAAGCCATATTTAAATTGGTGATACTTCATTTAAAGTGATTCCACCGCTTTTACATCGCATGACAACGGAAGTATCATCCTCTGACGACCAAGAATCTGCTCAGCAGGGACATTCAGATGTGACGGATCAAAGGACTTGACATCACGTCAAACAAGCTCAACTACCAGAGAAACTGCTGCAGCCAAATTCATTTATACATCATGCTGAAATATTTATGTGCCACGAACACACCAGCTGTCATCTACTGTCGGCCATCATCACGTCTGTCAGAGCTGCTTCCTGCTTTCTCCGTTAAACCCCTTCTTCACTTCATTCATGGCTAATGACGCACAATATCATCGCACAAACTGTGTGGATTGACCCAACTGCTTATCAGCTAGATGGACTTAAAGAGTCTTAAGGCCAAGATCCATAATGAGGCACATCAGCCTCTCCAGAGGTCAAAGGTCATTCATATTTATTAATATAGGCTGATGTAGATCATCTCCAGCAACATTTAATGAGACAAAGATAAAATCAAAGACACCCCCACTAAAATTTCAGTTTGTATCATTGTCTCTGTTCTTTGACTTTTTGTTTTAGGGTTAAACCGGTTCAAACTGAAGATTCAGATTTTTTCATTTAAAACTTCCATGAACAGCGTGAACGTTCTGTCTTTTTGGGAGCAGTGGTGTCACTAAATTTTGGAATCTCGCAGGTTTTCTTTCAGTAGCATCTCATGGCCTTCTTCAGGAATCACAGCTGGCTTTTAATGTGTTGTTACGTATTTTCAATGAAATTAACAAAGTAAAGCTTCATCCATTGTGACAAAAACAAGCTAATATGTAAATATGTCTAATTGAATGTTTTATACTCTTATACACAAAGTTATCTGTATAAAGCTTCAGATTATTTTGATAGGGTTTAGTTAGGAATCTACAGTTGAATTTTAGAGCAAACTGGAGATTTCTGGGAGAAGTATTTGAGGAAAAAAGCTCTAATATCCAGAAAGAAGGTTCAGTCTCATCAGTAAAAGTGGTTCAACACGCATCTTTTACATTTCAGTGTTTTATTTTGAAAGCTTGGTCTCCATAAGAAGATATATTTGTAGTTAAGAACCAAAACCTTGTCTGTAGTTTTCCATCTCTGGAGCTCCACGAGCAACAGGCCAGTCAGCCAATCAGAAGAGAGCATCTGATCCTCGCTTCTGATTGGCTGACTTCTGTGACTTGTGTCTGAAAACACCAACTTATTCTTGTTACTCAAAGTGACACATTTGTTCTCCAGATCTCCAGCAGCCTTAGAGGCTGAGAAGGTTTCCTTGATGTGAGTCGCTCAGCGTACAGCTGCAGTTTTCATTTAATGCTGGCTGATCAGATTTACACGATCAAAACTGATCAACTGAACAAACAACATGTGATCACTTTTTTGTGGACCAGTCTGGACGCAGCTCACGTTCGCACGGAGCCTCAGGGTCAAATGGGAAAGTTCTCTTGTTTATTTCATACTGATTAAAGCATGAAGTCAAATGTTTCTGAAGAATTCAAACTGGATTAAACTCATAAACTTCCAGTCACTGTGTGAAGGCGTCACATTTAAGTCGTTTTGCGTCAAACTTCACCCCAACAACACAAACTTGTTCATGATTTACTTTGTGTAAAGTGTGTTACGGGCAGGTTCACCAGGACATCCCACTGCAGTATGTGTACTGCTTCCTCCCCCCACATAGAACAGCTCACTTCAACATTATTTTTATGCTTTGCTGTGAATGCTGATTGTCATAGTCGTGTTCCCCAGGATGAACCTCCTGCTCTTTTACTCGCAGTGATTGGGTCGACCCTGAGTGACTCAGAAAAATCTTTTTGAACAGTTAAATGAATGTAGTGAACGATTACACTAATGCGTTTTGGAAAAATATGATGTGTATAGTGTGAGTGTGTGCGAATAGATGCTATAGCGACAGTAAACCATGAAACCTGGATTTGGTTATTAAACCATGTAATAGAACAATATGTTAATTTTGGAAAAAATATAAACGACACTACATATAATGTAGATTATCCTGATAGCATAAACATTTCATTTCTATCATTTTTCTTTGTACAATATACATTTTTAAATAGTAATATAAAGGATTATTTGGCGACATTTCCAGCAACAAAACTAGAGAAACCTCATCAGGTGATTTTTTTCATTTTATTCCGTTTGATGTTAAAACTTCAGCTGTTGGATGAAAAACGGACGAAATGAAGTATTTCTTGTAATCAACCGTCCGGATGAAATGAACCTGCTGTTTTCACTTCCTGGTCTGACGTCTTCTTCCGCCGGTCTCGTGACAACCGGTTGTTTACGATGACGTACGCTAACGTAGCCGCCCTTCACTGTCCGCGTGCTGCTGACGGAGAGTCCGTTACGGTCACCGTGAACCAACCGGACGGCCTCAGGAGAAGTCCGACCGCGTCTGGATCCACCGGTGAGTCGGTGAGAGCGGGCAGAGTCCGGTCCGGTCCGGTACTGGCTGCTAACGGAGAGCGGCTAGCTAGTACTAAGTAGCCAAGTAGCCAGCTAACGATCCGGTGCTAACGAAGTTAACGGAGCAAACGGCGGTAATGTCTGAAGGTGTGTGTGTGTGTGCGCGCGCGCATAGCAACAGTTGCTAAGCCTCGGCTGTCTATCATTAGCATCCAGGCTAGCGAACTGAATGATGAAGTAAAGTTGAGTTTAGCAGCTCTGCTGTGTGACTCTGTTTTCCTGGCTGATCTGCGGGGTAAAAATAAAAATAATATTTAGTGGTCTGTTGCTGGTCGGAGACATGTCTGAGAATATAAACAGGGATTTCTGTCACATAATGTCATATATTCTATATATCTTCTCTAATTATCTGGATTTGAGTCGTGCTCTGATCTCAGCTTATTCACTTGGCTCCCGTTTACAGTGTTCTCTGTGTGTTTGATCCGTTTGGGTCAAAGCCAGACAGCCTGTGGGGAGCTAAACATGCTAAAACACTGTTAGCCAACCGACTACACACACACACACACACACACAAAAGTGGATGGCTCACTGCCAATGAGAGGTCACTGACTGTTTCCATTAGATACAGACAGACAGACAGACACACAGACAGACAGACAGGTTGTCCACTGATAAAAGTGGATTTGTTTTGTCTCTTTGACTCAACAGTCTTGTCCGGATGAACGTTGGCGTCCTGAAGGAGGCGCGGCCACTAACAGTGTCCTCTTTGATGTCTTCTTGAACTGGACAGGCAGGAAAGTCCCAACAATGGAGGAACTTCACGACGCCCAGCTGACTGAGATCAAACCACTCCTGACGGGACAGGTGAGGGGGCGGGGCAGTCAAAAGGTGCATGTGCCGTTTTCACAGAAAACATTAGAAAAATGAGACAAAACCTTGTTTTCTTCCGTTGTGACTTTTCCAGCTGAATATTTTTGCCCCGGTCATCATCCAACTTTGAGTTAATAGCTGTTCAGTGTTCATGTACAGATGTGTCCACTATATTTGCTGATACAGAAATATGAATCCTTCTTTTTTCTTGAAAACTCTCAAATGCTTGAAAACCCCTGAACATTGGAATAATTTCGGTTTCTCTTCAGAACGGGACAAACCTGCAGGACTTTGACTGTCAGGTAAGTTCACCATTAAAAGGACAAACTGGTTTGGTCCTTTAAACTCAAAATAGATTGACAGACCATTTAATTTGTAATCATGTATTAAATAACGAAATCATCACTAATGTTACAATATATAGACATTTTAAATCATAATACAAGTGCTAATGTGTCTCATCCTGATCGTAATGAAAATAAAAAGAGCAGCAGCTATAATAGAATTAATATGTATAATTAACACAGCAAGCTCATTCTGTATGCTGAAAGCTGTAAATATCTGCTTCTTTTAATTTCACATACTGAATTATTCCACTTTTTACCAAGGGACTGTGAAGGAGGAAATGGACGAGGAGCTTGGCTGAAGGCCGAGATGTCTGTTAGGCTGTCGTGGCTATCACCTCACTGCTAATATATTTATTCCTCTGTGCAGTGGAGGGGAAATTTTGATTAAGGAATCGCTGTGTCCACAGAGACTCTGAATTTTCTAATCAAGTTTTATCTTTTTTTGTAAATGTTGGAAAGTCTGATTTCCCTGTGGAGCATATGGTGGAATGAGGAGGGAGGAAAGGAGAGATGATGGTGATGAGAGAGTGATTGGCTGTTTAGACTCTAAGCCAATAGCCTAAGAGATTATTCCTCTTGATCCAATCACACCATCCCCACCTCTTCCTTCTTCTTACACTAACTAAAGGACAAGAACGAGCCTGACCTTTGTCTCCTATTCCTGGTTCCTCTGTCCAGGATGTCTGACATCCTGGATCTGCACCAGATCTCCTGTTCTTTAGGAGTCGGTGTGGTGAGTTAGCCAGTAGCCTCATGCTTCAGGTCGTGAACCACTTAGCCTGCTCACCCGGTTTTTACCTGCATGCACAGTGTTAGCAGGCTGATCGTCAGCTGTTAGTTCATGGATTTATTCAGTTTGCTCTGTACATTAAAGACACAACAAAAAAGCAAAAGAACACGTATGTATATTTCTGCATGTGTACACACATATTTTTCAGCTCAGAACGAAACTGGGCGGAGTTAGAGTCACAGCTTGGTAAACAGTCAGCAGGCTCATGTTGTGATTTTACTGTCATAAGATACACAGAATTTGCATATGTCTACTGGTGTGTAAATTGAGCAATAGAGACAACCTGAAGTGAGCAAGGAACCATTAATAGGATCTGTCATTTGTTTCCACGGTGACTACATTAATGAGATTAAGAGACAATACCTCATCTGACTGGAACTGGCTAACACACAACAAACCAGAGAGCAGTTTGTAGTGGGACCACACAACCATGTTAACCTGTCAGCGCACCGACTGGCCTCATTTCATCTGTAAACTTCCTACCTGCCCACAAACACACACACTGTGCTGTTGTTGTCCAGGAGCATGATGTGGAGACGGCCCACGGAGTGCTGCATGTCACCATGAGGGGAGTTGCTAAGGGCAACCGACCCACAATCCTCACCTACCATGACATCGGACTAAACCGTGAGTGACGCACACATTCACAGTCAACATGAGACATCCTTTTTTGTACGTGTGCCAGGTATTAATGTGTGTCTGTGTGTGTAGATAAGTCTTGCTTTAACAGCCTCTTTAACTACGAGGACATGCAGGAGATCACGCAGCATTTCTCAGTTGTGCATGTTGATGCTCCAGGGCAGCAGGAAAACGCTCCAGTGTTCCCCACTGGGTAACAAAACTACACAACACTGTTCACTGTTCTCTGTTGAGTTGAACACACATGCACACACAAGTCCTGATGATTATCCAACAGGTAACAGATACACCTGTGTGTGTGTGTGTAGGTACCAGTACCCCACCATAGATGAGCTGGCTGAGATGCTGCCATCTGTCCTGTCACAGCTCCAGTAAGTCAATAATCTTCCTGCCGATGAAATGCATGATGGGTATTTTGTAGCCATCTTCAGATGTGTGTGTGTGTGTTGTGTGGTCATCAGGGTGAAGAATGTGATTGGTATCGGGGTCGGCGCTGGAGCCAACATTCTCACCAGATTGGCTGTAAGTGAACACACAAGTGTACCTGAGCTCAGACTCATGTTGTGAGAGGACCCAGTGTCACTGAGGGTTGCTGGTTTGAATCCTGAAGTGCAGGGAAACAACAATTGTACTACTAACTGACGTCCACATCATCTCCTGCTGCTGACAATGGTGATGATTTTGTGTTTCAGCTGAATGAGCCCAGTCTGGTGGAGGGTTTGGTTCTGATCAACATTGACCCCTGTGCCAAAGGCTGGATAGACTGGGCTGCTTCTAAGGTCTCTCACACACACACACACACAATAACAAGTGATTCCAACCAAGTTCTAGTTTATTTGATATTGATCTGAAGATTTATTCTTGACTTTTGACTGATTTCGTAGCCGAATGTCTTTTGCTTCAGATCAGCTCTAGAACAACCCAAACGCATGTGAAGAACTTTCTGTGTTCAACTTTTCTCTGAGTTAAGTTAAAAGAGGAAACATTCAATGTGTGTTTTAGTTAGCTCTTGTTTCGGAGCTCTCTCCGCGATTACAGAGAACAGAGTCTGAACTGATCAGACAGAATCAGATGAGCCTGAATATGAGGAGACCTTTTAAAAAAGAAAAAGCACGAAGTCTTGATGTGGCTGTAAAAGGTGGATGGAACAAAAATATGAAAACTGTGAAAACAGTTACATGTTCAGTTGAAGTGGTTTAAATGTGTCTCATCTTATTAAAATGTGATGCTTTTGTTTCCACAGCTGAGCGGCTGGACAAGCAACCAGGTGGACAACATCATGGACATCACTGTCAGCACTGTGAGAGCAAAGTGATGCACTGAGACGCTGCATGTGACGCTGACAGCCCATCAATCTTTACTGATGTCTGGACTTGTTGACCGTTTACAGGACGAGCTGACAGAGAATCAGGAGACCGTCCAGACATACAGACTGCACATCTCTCAGGATATACCACAGGAGAACCTGGCTATGTTCTACAACAGCTACGACAGGTGAAAACAGTTTGATATTATAGGAACAGAAAATCTAATTACCTTTGCTGAGTCAGAGGTGAACATGAAGGTTTTTAGGGGGGTGCTAATTTAATTCAAAAGTGAAATAGCGTCTTTGTACCTTTTCCTTTATTTGGCTGATTGTGTCTTACAGCTCATGAAAACCATAATCCAATGTTTCAGAACACACTTGTTCTGCCAGATGTGTAGAAACAATGAAGGTGATGATGATGTCCAGTACCGAACTCTGAGACATAAAATCAGCTGTGACAGATTGAAGAGCTGAAGTAGAAGTCTTATTTCTTTACTGATGTTCGTAAGATCGCATCAGCTACACAGCTGCTGCTGCTAATATACTGAGACACAGTGACAACCCAAAATATAAGATAAGTACTTTCATCCCACGTATGGGAAATTCATCGTTACCAGCAGCAACAGATTCAAATCAAATGAGATTTATTTATACAGCGCCAAATCATAACAAAGTTACACCAAGGCACTTTACACACAGAGGGGTATTGTAGTAGTGTTTACACACTTTTTCTACAGAAAGTACAAGAATAGAAAGGAGTAGAAGTACTACAAAAAAGTAATGTAAATGTATCATGTCCACTAAACCTGCACTTGTGTGTGTGTGTGTTAGTCGTACTGAGTTGCAGATGGAGCGGCCGGTCTTTGGTCAAAATGAGAACACAGTCACAACACTCAGGTATCAGTTGTTCTGTTACTGCATCACACTTCCTGTTACTCAGTCTGACTCACTGTGTGTGTTTGTGTGTCTGTGTGTGTCTCAGGTGTCCTGCTCTGCTGGTGGTTGGAGACACATCGCCTGCTGTTGATGCCGTGGTAAGTGTCTGCAGCACTGTTTCCATGACAACCGCCACTGTGTGTAAGTGATGTCACATTGCAGTAATAGTGTGTGTGTGTGTGTGTGTGGCGCCTGCAGGTGGAGTGTAACTCCAGACTGAATCCCACCAAGGCCACGCTGCTGAAGGTACCAGTCTGTACTTGTGTTGTGAGGTGACGTGTGCGTCCTCAGAACTTGTCAAAGCTGCAGAGATCGTTGCTGTGTGATCAGATCAAGTCTGATGGAGAGCGATGACATCATTAAGAGGAGGAAGAGTAAAACACGTTGGAAGAAGGAGCTACACTGAAACCGTCAGCAACATTATAAATGAAACATGTTGACTTCACAAACACACGAGGAAATCAAAGTCGCTGAATTACAGGTTATAGGTAAAGTAGGAGACGCAAGTGTCAGCTGAACGCTTGTTGTTTTTCAGGTGGACTTACCTGTGAGTCAGGAGGCCGACAAAACTTAAACTGACTTTGTAGTCTTTGTCTGGCAGCCATGATGGGCTGTGCTCTTTGCAGCAGACTTGAAGTCTGATTACATCACAAGCAGTAATGTTGTGTTTCACATTTTGGTAGCAGACCTGCTTTATTCTGAAGTTTTCAGGAGCTTCTGTTCTCACCTGATGTTTGGTCTCTTGCAGATGGCCGACTGTGGAGGACTTCCTCAGGTGGTCCAGGTGAGTCTAAGTTCATGAATTGATTCAGCGTTGGTTAGAATGAATGGTAGAATTGTCAGACTGCTGACCTGCTGCATTAATACAAATATTAATGTTTACATGAAGAACGGGGTCAAACATGTTAATGTCTCAGGCTGGTCATGTGACACTGACAGTTATCGGCATAATCAATGAGCTCAGCCGTCTGTTCTGTTTGCTCCAGGATCATGAAAAATAACGAATGATCAGCACTTCTAACTAAACTTCTTTGTCCTCAGCCTGCAAAACTAGCAGAGGCCTTCAAGTACTTTGTCCAGGGGATGGGCTACGGTGAGTATCAGCTTGACTAACGTGTGTTTACAACTTCCTGTTGGTGTCTCTCGTTTCATGCTTCCTGTTCTTTTGTCTGATGATAAAATGTGTATTAGTTTGAATAATTTTCAACTTAAGGAAATTTTGTGAAAACAGTGTTTAAGTCAAGTGTCAAATTGTGCGATTTACAAAATGGCAAAATGAAGTTTATAGATTTTTGGTTTTTGTTCCTCGGTTCACTTTAGACTCACGGTACATTAACCTGAGCTGGACAAAAGCATTTACACACTTGTATCAGAGATGTTACACAGGTGTGTGTGTGTGTGTGTGTGTGTCTCCTCACAGTCCTGCCTCACTGACTGTAAGTAGCAAGCTGAAGCTGATGGGTTTCCTGAACACACTGTGTGTGTGCGTTTGTGTGTTTTATCTATTAAAGTATGTTGTTTTGTTCCTCACCCTCCTTCCTTTCTCTTGGTCTTTGTCTCCTTCAGTCCCTCATGTTCTATTTAACAACCTGAGCAGCCAATCAGGTATCAGGATCTTCCTCCTCATCTTCGTCTCTGTGTGGTTGTGTGTGTCTGCATGCCAACGATCAGCCGATCACTGATTTTCTTCTTCTGCAGTCAAAGCTCCCAGCAGGCTGTGCAGCATGCCAACACTCGCTCCGTTCACTGCAGACTCTCAGCTGATAAAAGGCAGGAATCTGATGAGACCAACAAAATTATGATTCAGCCTGTTGGCGTAGAGCGACAGGATGAATCATATTTAATCTGACCGTTTAAAAAATGTGTAAAATGTTACGTCAGTTATAATCCGCGTCAGCTAAAAAGACCAAACTTTCCTGACAGGGTTTAGTTTTTTCAGTCATCAGTCAGATATCTGTCAGATATCTGGTCTGAATAACAACCACTTTAGCAGCCGGTCTGACGGTTAGTGTCCTCGGGTCCAGTCACTGTGAAAATAGCTGCGGCACCAGAACATTAATGTCTCCCCCAGAACCAGAACCAGAACCAGAACCAGGACTCAGGTTCATGACAGGAGAAACACAAAATGATGTTTGTTGCGTTCTCATCAGTTGTCTCTGTGCCCCCCAGTGCCCACAGCCGGTATGACCCGGCTGGTCCGGTCCAGAACTCACTCGGCCTCCAGCGTCGGGTCCACAGACAGTCCCACCGCTGACCCCCAGCACACAGCATACACCGTTTAGATGACAGCGTAGGACTGTTCCTGCTGAACGTCTTCTAAAGCAGAATGCAGTAGGTTGGACCTCGTTCTGCAGGATGCTGATTGGTTCGTTTTCCCCTCTTCTGTACGGTTGCCGTGGTGATGCTGTCATATTTATACAGAGTTGTGTTGTCTTTCTACTCTGGACGGTTCCTGCTCCTCTTCATTGGAATCATCTGTAACCTTCACTGAGAATCTGACCTGTCAGCTCAGTATGATGAGCTTCATTAGTTGGTTTTGCAGGATTCTTTTTTCTGCCGTTCTAATAAAGCATGTTTATATTTTCTTGTGTGAGAAGTCAGCTCTGGTTCAGTCTGTCCGTCTGCAGCAGAAACAGCATTTTTCCTCAGTTGGTGTTTTTTTATTTTTCATGACTTAATATTTCAGTGTTTCCTTTTGTGATCTTCTCTTCAGTAAGCTTGGAGACTTGCACTTTGTGGATTTGATTCCGTTGATGTCCACGTTAATCCTTAATGTGATGAGGCAGGAGAGTAATCTCGGGCGGCAGCATTAAATTGCCAGCAGTGAATCTTACAGACACAAAGAGCACAACAAAAATAATACACATCCATTTCTACTTTGTGTTACAGCAGTTTGTTTCTGTGGACTGGTTCAGCCGCTGGGCCAGGCCCCGCCCCCTCCAGCTGTAAATCTGGATGGTTCCTCGTGGTGTTTAGTATTTGGTCTCCTTTTGGCTCTTACAGGTTTTTTTCCTGAAAACATCACAGTTTGTTTCTGCAGAGTGAAATATTCCATTTTATTCTCCACAGACAGCAGCTGTTACTCTGTTACAAATATAACTTTGTGTCGAGGCGTCATCGAGCTTTAGATTTATTAGATGTTTATTGTGAACAACATTTGGATTGAAATAAAGTTCATTATTAAAAAAGGCAGTTTGACCCGAAGAGCCTGGAAAGTGTTTTTTTTTTTTTTTTTTTTTTCCCCATACAATCAGCTTTTTACTGTTATAGTTTATAGAAACTTCTGGGAACAGCAAAGTAAATGAGTGAACCAACAAACAGGAAACAACACGCAGTCAGAGCTAAAACGGCAAAAACCTGTTTCCTGTTCTTTGTTAAAACTTAATCTGTCACAGCAGCCCTCCATCAGGACTCCACCCTAAAACCGGCCGCAACCATCAGAAAACTAAAACACAAAGCTGCTGATCGATGAAGAGAATTTATTCTGCTTATTGAGAGCCAAAATGTCAGCTGACTGAGCTGATCACCTACAGCTCTGCTGGATCTTTGAGACGACTGGAGAGTCCAACGGGGGTGGGGGGCTTCAGCCGGCGGAGGGGTGGGGGGCTTCAGCCGACGGAGGGGTGGGGGGCTTCAGCCGGCAGCAGGGGGTGGGGGGGCTTCAGCCGACGGAGGGGTGGGGGGCTTCAGCCGGCAGAGGGGTGGGGGGCTTCAGCTGGCAGCGGGGGGCAGCGTCTTGCTGCAGAGTCGGCCCAGCAGACCGGACATCTGCAGCAGAGAGTTGACACCTTCAGCCACCCGCATGTGAGTGTAACCGATCTCCTGAAGAAACAACATCATCATCGTGAGGCGAGACATTCTGACATCAGATCTGTTTGTGTACTAACACCTGGTGGGACCTGTCAGGGGGCGGAGTCTCCCCTCACCTTGATGAACTCCAGTTTCAGGTACTCAGCCATCTGGTACGTCTTGCAGACCCTGAAGATGTTTCCGATGATGTCCTCTGGAGAGTAGCCCAGCGCCCACAGCTGCTCCACCACCTTGTAGGCCTCATCGATGTTTCCATCCACACAGTGTCCCAGCATGCTTTTCACCAGCAGAGGGTGGGGCTCGTCACACACCTTGAAGACATTCTCACTGTTGATGTAGCCGAAGCCGGAGTTGGTGGACTGCAGGTTGTTCAACGCCTGGAAACACAAAAGAAACAAGTCAGCCAAACCACACATCTCTGAGCTGAGAGGCATGCCCTTAGCCCCGCCCCTCACCTGTCTCATGTCTCCCTGCGCCGTGAAGATGACGGCCTCCAACCCGTCATCGGACACGGACAGACGCTCCTCCTCCACCACCTCCTGCAGCCGGCCAAGGATCTGCCCGTCCGTCAGTTTAGAGTAACGCAGCACGGCGCAGCGGGACTGGATCGGCTCGATGATCTTATCAGAGGCGTTACAGGCCAGAGCGAAGCGAGTCGTCTTCGAGTAGATCTCCATGATCCTCCTCAACGCCTGCTGAGCTCCATCCGTCATACTGCAGAGACAATTATTAAAGGTCCTCGTGGTCTGAAGCTTTAAGGGCAGACCTCCATTAAGAAGGTTCTTAAAACCAAAGCTATAGACATCGTGCTTCATGTGTCTTGCCTTCAGATCAGCCAGGAAGTGACATCACTCTCACCTGTCGGCTTCGTCCAGGATGATGATTTTGTGTCGTCCTTTGGGCAGTGTGACTTTCTGCTGAGCAAACATCTTGATCTTGTTCCTCACCACATCGATGCCCCTGCAGACGAACAGCCAACCATCGTCATCACTGGCTAAACATCCGTGGGCATCAGTGTGTGTTGGCTTCCGACAGGACTCAGGTCTCACCTGTCGTTTGAAGCGTTGAGCTCCAGCACGGCGTCCTTCATCGAGGCTCCCAGCAGCGCTCGGGCCAAACACAGGATGCTGGTGGTCTTTCCTGTTCCGGGAGGACCTGGACCACAACAGAGACACACCGATGTCAGCAGCTGTTTGTGGGACTGAATCTGAGCGTGTTGTGTAGCTCAGCACAGCAGGAGGTCCGGGGTTGGTAGTTTCAAACCCCAGTTCCCCACATGGTCCTACACCGAAGTGTCCATTAGCAAGCAAGAGAAGCCCTGACAGCTTCTACACTCAGCAAGCTGACTCAGGTAGAGACAGTTTCCAGGTGTCAGCCATGTTGTCTCCGAGTCCTCCGGGGTCCTGAATGGCTCTCCTTCTGGTCCAAACATCACACATTTGGAGATAACTGAGCGGAAACTGTCTACGGCAGCCCGGAGGGGCCGTGTCAGGCTTCAGGGACAGATGGGACTGGGCTGCCGTCCTCACCAGTCCGGACTCGGACTCAGTTCTCTGGACCTGGACCTGGACCTGGACTCGGACTCACCTGCGATGATGACGTTGGGGACGTTTCCCTCTCTGGCGAAAACCTCCAGCCGGCTCACCGTCTCTTCATTCCCAACGATCTGGCTCAGCTTCAGCGGCCGGTACTTCTCCACCCACGGCAGCTCGTAGGCACCTCCCGGGCTCCTGGACGGACCCTCTCCGGCCTCTAAGGCGGGTCCAGACTCGCTGTCTGCCGGTTTCTGCTCACAGTCACGGTCCGCCATTTCCACTTCCATGGTGACGTCAATCTGCACGTCCAGCCCGCGAAACTGCGACTCAACTCTTCCCGCCCCGGGAACGACACAGCAGCAAGCTGACGTCTCATTGGTCCAGCGCGTACGAGCGAAAACGTTGATTGGCTGAGGACAGCGAGCTCAAATGTCGCGATACGATATTTACGACAATTGAAATAACGCATGCCGAAAACAAAAACAAAAACATATATATGAAACATATATATATATATATATATATATATATATATATATATATATATATGTGTGTGTGTGTGTTTTTATATATATTTTATATATACAAACTGATCAACAAATATACTATCAGATAATACATCCTTTGATTACTGTCATTTATATTCTGCTGAAGTTTGTGAAGAGACAGTGAATCTCACTTGAACTATTTAAAATGTATTTATTGTGATTTAATTCGTTTCCTTTTTTGGTTGTTCTGCTTTAATATTTGAACAACTTGTAGCCAACTGTTATTAATGTTGTTACGTTGTTGCATAAATAAATAAATACATACTTAATAATTATTAGAATTTTATTGATGATGATAACAATGATAATAATGACACTGTCTCCGGAAGTCGTCATCGTCCCAGTCTCAGCCACTTCCTACTTCCGCAAACACAGCGCCGAGCAGCTTCCCGTTTATCGGCTGATCAATGCGGCCGTTGACTTCTGCCTTTCGCTTCCGGGCTCCGTTTAAAATCCTCCGCCGCTCCGACATTTATGACTGATTGATCCGCATCATGACGGCCAACAGCCGCTGTTCCGCCGCGGAGCCTCCGGGCCTGGAGACCCAGCGGCGAGAGATCGAGTCTCTGCTACGGGAGTGTGAGCTCCGTGCTGGGGACAGTTGGTGAGAGTCCGCCCGCCGCATACACTCACGGACAGGCTAGCTGTTAGCATCACACGGTTACCTAACGGTCGTTAACGGCTTCACCGGCGACGGCAGCCGACCGTCGTGTCGGGGGGAGTCTGCTGCCGGTGTAACGGCTCGGTGCTGAGTGTTGGCCGCCGGGGCAGCGGCGTTAGTTCCTGCCAACCGGACAGACAGTGAACGGGACATTAGCCGGCGGTGCTAACGTTAGCCTGTCAACTAGCTGGAGAGACGTTCAATGTCCGCTCGGAGAGATCCCTTTTTGGTTTCGCTTGTTAAATGTCAGTGAAGTAGCTCAGCGGGGGAGACGTTTCTGGTCCTGACTTTGGCTTCCAGTGGATTTCTTCTGTTTGTTGACTCGTGTTTTCAGGTTTTTCAGCTGTTAGTTGTTAGTTTCACTTTGACAGACTTAAACAATCAAACTGGCTGATTGTTACGCCCCTTCAGTGATTATAACTCAGTTGTTTTCCATGTCCAGCTAAATTGCTAAAGTTTGAACTTGATATCTGATTTGTCAATATTTGCTTCTTTTCTTTGTTTAACTATCAATTTGTTGGTGTACTTTTCTTGTACGGTGTTGTTTAATGTCCGTGGATGCCTTGAAATGTGCGTATTAATAAAATCTATTATGTTGAATAAGATCAGATTTTTGACTGATAATTTGGGGAAAATAAACATTCTGTTAAATGATTTTAATAGATTTTAATAGAATGTTGCTGTTTATGTATATTTTTCAGATGAATCAGCTAATTGTGAAACTACTCAGAGGATTTGATGGTGAAAACGTTTGTCAGGTGACAATGCCTTTAAACTTGACCCTTAACTTGCCACACTGAGTTTTACCTTCACATGGTTTCATGTTCTTTTCCCTGTCAGGACCAGGAGAAACAGTGTGATAGTAAATTCTCAGACCTGTTTGGAGTTTGGACTTTAGACAAATATTCAGATCAACATCAACCTTGAACAGACTGTTAGTCACAATAAAAAGGCTGTTTGCCTTTTTATTTTGTAATATAGTCTTGATGACTTTGTCTGATTTTGTCACAGTCTGTGTGAACATGGTTGTGGTTTGTCACATGACTGTAACAATGTCCAAATAACTGAGCACATTGGCTGGACGTTTGTTGATGGTCGCAGTCTGTTGGTTCATCTAATGCTGCAGGAGAATGTGTCAACAGTGTGTGTGTGTGTTGCAGGTACGTGGTGGAGCATCGTTGGTTTGAACAGTGGAAGGAGTTTGTCGATGGTGGAGACCAGAATTCATCTTCCTTCCCGGGTCAGATTGACAACTCTGATCTGTTTGAGGGTCAGTGAACGCCTCATAACATCGCCCCCTCCCCTGTCTCCTTGGATCTGGTTTTGAGACGCTGATGGGTCAGAATTCCGGTTCTGCGGCTCCAGGTTTAAAGCATGTTGCTCTTTCCGTTTCCTGTTTCCAGATCTGGACTCGTATCACCTGAAGGAGCGTCTGGTGGAGAATGAAGACTTCGTTCTGGTGCCGGCTGAAGCCTGGCACAAGCTGCTGGCCTGGTACGGCATGGTGGACAGTCAGCCGCCGCTGGAGCGCAAGGTATGCTAACGCTGTGTCCCAGGAAGATTCCCCCTGCAGTCTGGGACACGCTCACATCATCTGTGTGTGTGTGTTTGTCAGGTGGTGGACCTGCCAAGCACTCTGAAGGTGGAGGTTTACCCTGTTGAGGTCTTCCTCTGTCTCCATAGCAACATGGAGAATGTCATCACCGCGCAGTTCAGCCGCACTGACAACATACGTGAGTGTTTTTGTGAGAAAATTCAGAAAATATTGAAAACTTCTGATCAACCTATCAGTGATCTATAAACGAGTTGATCAGGTGATTTTGTCAGGATTCAGTCAGGATTTGCTGACTGACTAATTACTGAATATGCGATGGTGTGTGTCTGTGTGTGTAGAGTCCATCCAGAGGGCCATGTGTCAGTCGTTCTCGGTGCCTTCGGGCTCAGAGTGTCGTCTCTGGATGAAGAGTTCGGACACTAACTGTGAACGGCTCAGAAACATTCATATGAGTGTCCTGGACACCTGTTTGAGCTCCGGGATGGTGAGGACGCACTGTGACGTCACAGATATGACATCATCAGCACAAATTGATGCTATGACGTCATCACATCAGTTACACAGTTCGAGATAATTGGAGCCAATTTCCTCATTGCAGCAGTTTGTTTTTTCTTTAACCGTGTGTGTGTGTGTGTGTGTGTGTGTGTGTGTCTCTCTCAGACGGTGATCATGGAGACGAGAAATGCTGATGGCACCTGGCCAAGCTCCAGACCTCAGATCATGTAAGATCTGTCCGATCATACATTTAATATTCCTCCATCTCTCTCTTCTGTCTGAGTCTTTCTATTTGTCTTCATGTTAGTTTCACTTTTGTTTCCTCTGAAAACCGATAAACTTATAGTGATACTGGTGTGTGTGTGTGTGTGTGACTGTGTGACTGTGACTGTTGTCTATTCCTGATGTGAATGTGCTGCCGGTTTCAGGAGGAACTCAGTGGAGGATCAGGACTCGTACCGAGGACAGCCAGGCGTCTGTGGCCTCACCAACCTGGGCAACACCTGCTTCATGAACTCTGCTCTACAGGTCTACACACACACAAAGCTCTGAGCCTGCTCTGTTATTTGTGTTATTTCCTGGTGCATGCAAATTTGAAGTTCTCTGATGTTGGTTCAGCATCCTGAACCTCAGACTTTGATCCATCAGGTTTCACTTTAACACCCCACCCCCATCTGTCTGCAGTGTCTCAGTAACACCCCGCCCCTGACAGAGTACTTCCTGCAGAGCTCCTACCTGGAGGAGCTGAACTTCACCAACCCTCTGGGCATGAAGGGGGAAATCGCCGAGGCGTATGCTGATGTCATCAAACAGATGTGGTCGGGGAGGCATTACTCTGTGGTGCCGCGTGTCTTCAAGGTAGTCTTCAAGAGTTTAAAGGTCCACACGGTTTAAAGGTGAACACCGTGTGTTCACTAAAGTAGATCTTTGTGTTGTTTGTTCTTTAGGATGTGTCAATGTAAAGCTGAAAAGAACTGACTCTCTCTGTGCGTGTGCGTGTGTGTGTGTGTGTGTGTGCGCGCGCACAGACCAAGGTGGGACACTTTGCGTCTCAGTTTCTGGGTTACCAGCAGCATGACAGTCAGGAGCTTCTGTCCTTCCTGCTGGACGGACTCCATGAAGACCTGAACCGAGTCAAAAACAAAGAGTACATCGAGCTGAGGGACGCTGACGGGCGACCTGACCAGGTGAGCTTCTGCAGCTACACCCGACTCTGTTTTCAGTCTGCCCAGAGACTTTCATCATAGTTACATGATCTGACTCCTCCCACAGGAAGTGGCAGAGGAGGCGTGGCGTAACCACCGCCGACGTAATGACTCTGTGATTGTTGACACATTTCACGGCCTCTTCAAGTCCACCCTTGTCTGTCCTGAGTGTCACAAGGTCTCTGTGACCTTTGACCCCTTCTGCTACCTGAGCATCCCACTTCCTGTCAGTAAGGAACGCGTCATGGAGGTTTTCTTCGTCTCCCTGGACCCGCACGCCAAACCCGTTCAGGTACCTGCTTCTCCTTTTGACATCAGCAAAGTTACAAACATGAAGGTGCAACAACAATAAACTCCAAATATTTTCCTGTCTGTGTGTGTCTGTGTGTCTGCAGCATCGTGTTGTGGTTCCTAAAGCAGGGAAAGTGTCTGATCTCTGCTTAGCTCTGTCAGAGATGACTGCCGTTCCTCCCACTCAGGTCAGTCAGTCTGTTTGTTTATTAGCAGGATTGCACAAAAAGTGATGAATTGATTTACAGCAGAAACTAAAGAAAGCGAGCTCTGTGTGTGTTTCAGATGGTGGTGGCTGATGTTTTCAACCATCGGTTCTACAGGATCTACAGCGACGATGAATCTCTGAGCTGCATTCTGGACCGAGACGACATCTTTGTGTAAGTAAACTCTCTTCTCCATCTTCACCATTGCAGAGGCTTCTTCAGCCTGAAACCAACTTTTGTGTTGTTTGTGTGTTCAGATACGAGCTGAGTGTGTTGGAGGAGCAGGACCAGGTCTTGCTGGCTCTCTATCTGAGGGAACGCTCTCACTACAGAGACTACGGCTCTGGCAGCAGCTCGTACGGCACGACGCTGTTCGGACACCCGCTGCTGCTCAACGTGCGACGCAGCAGCTGCAGCCAGGAGGAACTTTACAACCTGTTCCTGCAGAGGCTGGCGTGAGCACAACACACACACACCTTTGATTTGTAAACCAAAATCATTCAACAGGAGACGTTTGACAGTTGGAATCAACTTGTCTTGCCTGTTTCTGTGTGAGTAGGCGTTACGTTCGACCCCCCGACCCGTCTGAGGAGCTGGAGGAAGAGGAGGAGGAGGATGACGAAGAGGAGTTGTACAGGACTCAGACCAATGGCATCAGTGATGGTATCGTCTGCTCCTGCAGCCCCAAGCTTTTCATGCTGTTGCTGTTGTTGTTATAGTCACCAAAATGTTTCATTGGATCAGCTCTCAGGTTTGTCGTCTCATCTGGCTCGTTGTGTTTCCTCAGATGAGCAGCAGGAAGCTGCAGACGAACTCCGGCCGTCTCAGACTGAACTCTCCTGCAGCGAAACGTCCACAAACAGCCGATCAGATGACACAGCTACTGCCGCGCCCCCTCCTGATATCAACCACAAGCAGCCCTCATTGGACCGTGGCGACACAGAGACCTGTACTGAGTCTCACAACCAGACTGAGCCTCGCTGCATCACAGACGCCAGCAGCACGCCAGCAGACAACGCCATTCCAAGCGGTGACTCGACCAGGAGCGCCGACGCAAATGTCGACTTAGAGCCAGCAGCAGAGCCATCTGAGAGCACAGAAGAAGAAAAAGAGGAAAACAAGCAGGAGGAGGCGTGTTCTCCTAGTCCGCCGCCCAATGAGCAGCCAGCAAAGAGAAGGGCGTGTCACAAAAGGAGGAAGAGTTTGTTCACCATTCAGGCGGTCAACTCCAATGGAACGACAGAGAGAGGGACAGGAGAGGGAGGGAGTGCCGTGTCCTTCAGCTGTGAGTCTGAATGCACACATAGAAGACTGTCAGCCAATCAGAAGTCATTCATTATATTCAGACAGGAAGCAGCACATTTCACACACAAAGGCAACTCAGTGTGCTTCACATACAGAGAAAAGTAAGAGCAGCGACGTCCTAAAATCATACAATGATTAAATATGCAGCAGTTTGGAAAAGTTAAGAAAAATACAGTCCAGGTTTTTAGAGATCGAGACTCAAGATATTTACTAATGCTGAGCCTCTTCTCTTTGTTTCCAAACAGAATAATCTCAGTTTTATCATCCAGTTGTTTATTAGCTCCAGATGGTGACACAGTGAGTCTATGTGCTGCAGTCGAGTGTCGTCTGCATAACTGCGATAACTACTGCTATGCAGAAGGTGTCCAACAACTGACCCCTGGGGGATTCCACAAGTCTCAGCCACTCGTTCAGATTCAAAGCTGCCAATTGTAACACAATAATGCCGGCTCTTCTAAATATGAGCTGAACCAATTAAGGACCACTCCAGGAAGTCCCACACAATTCTCTGACCTGTGATCTAAAACCAGGACTGATACGTGTCCAAACTCCATATTCAGCCTTAAGTCATCCGACACTTTGATCAGTGCTGTGGTGAGGCCTGAAGACCGATTTATTCAGCTGCCCCGTCATCTGCTTTAAAAAGAATCTAACCCCTTCTGTTCTGATTGGGTGGTACAGTCTGTCCATCACACAATAGCCACTTTATGGTCTGCCCCCAGTGGTCAGCAGATAAAACGCAGCTTTAACATTTCCAGTTAATGAAAGTCGTTTCTCTGCAGCTCAGCCGTACGTCGCCATCGACTGGGACCCTGACATGAAGAAGAGATTCTACAATGAAAACGAAGCTGAGGTCAGTGTGTGTTTGAACATGAGGAGAGTCTGGGTCACATGGGTTTGAATTGTCTGACTGGTTGTTGTTGCTGTGTAGAAGTACGTCAAACACTCCAGTATGGAGGTTCCTCAGCAGCAGGCCACAGTCCAGCTGCAGGAGTGTATCGAGCTGTTCACCACTGTGGAAACACTGGAGGAGGAGAACCCATGGTAACACACACACTGCTGCTGTCACCATGACGACCAGGTAGAGAAGATTTACCTCTGTGTGTGTTGTCAGGTACTGTCCGGTGTGTAAGAAGCACCAGCTGGCCACCAAGAAGCTGGACCTTTGGTCTCTGCCTGAAGTCCTCATCATCCACCTGAAAAGGTTTTCATACACAAAGTTCACCAGAGAGAAACTGGACAGCATCGTGGAGTTCCCCCTGAGGTACACACAGAGAGAGAGAGAGACC
This sequence comes from Echeneis naucrates, assembly GCF_900963305.1. Classification (NCBI taxonomy): domain Eukaryota; kingdom Metazoa; phylum Chordata; class Actinopteri; order Carangiformes; family Echeneidae; genus Echeneis; species Echeneis naucrates. The sequence goes on from NC_042517.1 coordinate 595,197, forward strand.
GAGAGTCAGAGAGAGGGAGGGGAGAGAGGGAGAGAGGGAGAGAGGCCGAGAGTCAGAGGGAGGGGAGAGAGAGAGAGGGAGGGGAGAGACCGAGAGTCAGAGGGAGGGGAGAGAGAGAGAGGGAGGGAGGGAGAGAGGAGAGAGAGATTTTTTTGATTTTTAAAAAGCTAACTTTATTTAGCTCATTTTCACAGACAGGTTTAAAAACATTTTAGTCTTCTGTCACACAGCCTGCTCAGATCAGCTGATCTGAAAAGAGTAGCTGGTCCTCCTGCACAGAGCACAGGACCAGACCTGGAGTCCAGATCTCCCTGAACTGGTCCAGGTCCTGCATCTCTCTGTAATATTTAAAATCAACCATCACTCTGTCTTTAACCATCCTGCTGAACAGGAGGACCAGGTCAGTGTCCACACTGTCCTCCATCGTCCTCTTCCTGGAGACGTAGATGGCCAGTTTAGCCTGTCCCAGGATGAAGTTTATCATCTGGCTCCTGTGTCTGATGGCCCTCCTGTACCTGAAGCCCAGGATGAAGGTCTGGAGGGAGAACACCTCTCCTCCTTTCCTTAGCAGTGTGTCCAGCAGGGAGAACAGGGGGCCGAGCCGAGGACACTGGGAGAAACAGTGGAAGACCGTTTCTACGGCACCACAGAAGGGACACTTGTTGGAGGTGGACGGGTCGAGGATGGAGACGAAGGCGTTCACTGCCAGGATCCCGTGGAGGAGTCTCCATTGGAGGTCGGCCACCTTTTTGGTGAGTGGAGGTTTGTAGAGGCTCCTCCACTCAGGCCGGACCTCCTCACCGAGGCCCAGGTGAGCTCTCCAGGGGGAGTCGGCTCTCTGCAGCTTCTTTTTGTTTAGACACTCCACCATCAGTGCTGACAGGAGTTTACTGTTGGCCTCACCCAGGTTCACCTCCAACTTTGAACTTTGACCCCCAGCAGACCATCCAGGGCGGGCAATAATGGGGGGAAAGGGGTCTTTGGGACATGGTGTGGTCACACCAGCGCTGTGGTCGGTTAGCAGGAAAAGCTCATGTGGGGTCAGAGAGCCCCTCCAGTGGTCCAGCAGCCTGCCCAGGATCCGCTCCGACCTCCGTCCCAAAGCGGCTGCCAGGCGTGCTGCGTCCCTCAGCTGTGGTCCGGTGAGGGTGATCATGTCACCCAGAGTTAAAATCCCTGCACTGCTGAACACCTGGCTGACTGCTGCTCCTGCCCAGCTGGGGGGGGCCAGGCGTCCTCCGTGGACCAGCGGCTCCTTTAGCAGCCAGAACAGGGAGGTGTGCTGAGCTGTCCGGGTCTGCAGCAGCCTCCAGACGGTGAACAGTCCTCTGTAAAACTCAGGCAGGGTGTGGATCCTCACCGTCTTAAAATCCATTAAAAACACGGAGTCCTTGAGTCCTGGGCCCCCGACACGCTGCAGGACCAGCTGAGCCAGGGGCCTCCACACCAGGTCCTTCGGCCCGTACAGCAGTCTTTGTGCGAACTGGAGCCTGAAGGCAGCACACCAGCCCCTGCCCCCCCTCCTCCTTGGGGAGGAATAGGAGTGCTTGTGGGAGCCAGTGCAGCTTGTCCCAAAAAAAGTTCACAAGCGCTGCTTGGATCCTGGAGAGCAGGTTCGGGGGGGGGTCGACACAGGCCAGCTTATGCCACAAAGAGGAGGACACCAGATTGTTAACCACTAGTGTCCTTCCTCTGTACGACATGCTGGGCAGGAGCCACCCCCACCGCTCAGTCTGCCCTGTGTGGGACTCCAGGGCTCCGTCCCAGTTCTTTTTTAAAAACAGTTCGTCACCTAAAAACACCCCCAGGTACTTTAACCCTCCCGTCCTCCAACCACAGCCCCCCCGGTAAAAACAGCTCATTTAAAGAAGTCTTTTCTGACTGCCACAGCTTCGCTCTTGTTCCAGTTCACTCTGGCTGAAGACAGTTTGTTAAAAAGGTCCACGTTCTCCTCTAGAACACAAATGTCCTTCTGTGTATTTAAAACTATGATTAGGTCGTCAGCGTACGCCGACAGCTTCACTGCTGCGGGACATCCAGGGAAGGCCACTCCCCCCAGCCCCCCCCCTCAGCCTGTGTAGCAGGGGCTCTATGGCCCGGGGGTACCGCATCCCTGACAGAGGACACCCCTGCCTCACCCCCCTTTGGACTGAGAAAGGTGCAGCCAGACCACCGTTGATTTTTAGTATGCTGGCAACGTCACGGTACAGCACCTGGATCCCGGCTATGAAACCTGGGCCGAACCCAAAAGCACCGAGCGTCTGCCACAGGTACTGGTGTTCGACCCGGTCAAAAGCCTTCTCCTGGTCTATGGAAATAAGACCAGTGTCCATGTCCAATGAGCCGGAGAGCTCCAAAACATGCCGAATTAAAGTGACGTTGTCACTTATGGTCCTGCCGGGCACACAGTAACTCTGGTCCACATGAACGACCTCGGCCATCACCTCTCTGAGCCTCCGGGCCAGAGCTTTGGCCAGGACTTTATAGTCCCCACACAGTAAGGAGACCGGCCTCCAGTTCCTCAGGTCCTGCAGGTCACCCTTTTTGGGGAGCAGGGTGATGACGGCTCTCCTGCAGCTCTGAGGTAGCAGTCCAGTCCTCAGGCTCTCCTGGAACACCTGCAGCATGTCTGGTCCCAGCACAGACCAGAAGGCCTTATAGAAGTCCACTGGGAGACCGTCGATTCCAGGAGCTTTACCACTGGCGAGGCTCATGAGGGCTGCGTTCAGCTCCGCCACAGTCAGCGGGGCCTCCAGCATGGTGTTGGATGCTGCTGTCACCTGTGGCAGGCTGGAGAGGAAGGCCGCAGCCAGCTCAGGGTCCTCCACCAGCTCCTTCCGGTACAGCTCCTGGTAGAACTGTGTGGCGAACCTCCTGATCTCCCGAGCGTCCTCCACTGGGGAACCGTCGTTGGAGCGCAGGGAGTGGATGATCTTCCTCTGGCCGTTCCTGCGCTCCAGGCCAAAGAAGAACTGTGACGGGGCGTCCATCAGGGAGGCGTTCATGAAGCGTGACCGGACCAGAGCTCCCTGTGCTGTTACACCCAGCAGGTTGGCTTCAACACACCCTTGGTCTCCTGTACAGCCCAGTAAGGTCTGTACCTCGGTCTCCAGGTCCTGAAGGGATCTGGTGATGTGCTTAAAACAGTAAAAGCGGTCCAACCTGGCCTGAGAGACAGAGTCGTCTTTAAAATGAGTCCAGGTGAACTGTCTGTCCCTCACGTTAAAACCTCTCCACACATCCTTCAGCTCGTCTGAGCTGAGCAGAGGAAGCAGGATGAGGCTCCAGGTGGTTCCTGTCTGACCTGTCGTCTTCAGTGCAGTTAAAATCACCCCCCAGGAATAAATATTCTTCAGCACAGTCACTCAAGGTTTTACATAAAACATCTAAAAACTCCATCCTCTCTGTGCTTAAAACCGGAGCATAAATACAGATAAAAGCCATTTTAACATTTTCATACAGAGCCATGACTTTTAAAATGTGTCCTGATAAAATATGCTCTACCTCCACGGAGCGAGGACTAAAAGTTCTAGAGAGCAGGACCCCCACCCCGGCACTGTTGGTTCTCTTGTGGCTCAGGAAGACCCCCCCAGGCCATTCCTTCTTCCAGTTCCCCTCAATTTCTGGGGTGCTGTGAGTCTCCTGAATAAAAACCACATCAAGTTTCTTAATCTCAAACAGTTTAAAAGCAGCAGCTCTCTTGGCCTCGCTCCGAGCTCCGTTAATGTTAAAAGATCCGATGTGGATGTTCGACATGGTGGAGGTAAAAAAAAAGGACACACTAGAAGAAGCACAGACAGTTAAAAAGGTGGAGTTAAGAATAAATGTCATCTTCCTCCTCCTCATCATCATCATCATCATCATGAGAGAGGGAGGGGGAGAGGGAGGGAGGGAGAGAGAGAGAGAGGGAGGGAGGGAGGGAGAGGGAGAGAGAGAGGGAGGGAGAGAGAGAGGGGGAGAGAGGGGGAGAGAGAGGGAGGGAGAGAGAGGGAGAGGGAGGGAGGGAGGGAGGGGGAGAGAGAGAGAGAGAGAGAGAGAGAGAGAGAGAGAGAGAGAGGAGAGAGAGAGAGAGAGGAGAGAGAGAGAGAGAGAGAGAGAGAGGAGAGAGAGGAGAGAGAGAGAGAGGAGAGAGAGAGAGAGAGAGAGAGAGAGAGAGAGAGAGAGAGAGAGAGACTGACACACACACAGAGAGACAGACACAGCTGTATTATGTGGTGTCTTTGCAGAGACTTGGACTTCTCTGGCTGTCTCTTGAGGAAAAGTCTGTCCAATGGGGAGCCTCCGAGCTGCTATGACCTCATCGCTGTGTCCAATCACTACGGAGGACTGAGAGACGGACACTGTAAGGCCTTTGGTTTTGTCCTCATCTGTTTCCACAACACACTGTTGTGATCTTTATACGATGATGTAACACATTTGTCCCTCTGGACTCTCCGTCCTCCTTCAGACACCAGCTACGCCATGAACAAGGACAACGGTCAGTGGTATTACTTTGACGACAGCAAGGTGACCTTCGCCACCGAGGACCAGATTGTGGTGAGTTTGGTTCAGGACTCTGTCTGCCTGAACATGGAGACCAACACAAATGTTCAAAATCTCCCAGATTAATTTAGACTGTTGGGAAAAATACCAACACGACAGCGTTGGTCGTTTTCCCTCCATCAGGTCAACCAAGACAGGAAACAATCAGTCGGAGTCACTTTTGTTTCCTGTTTCAGACGAACGCCGCCTACGTCTTGTTTTACCACCGACAGGACAAAATGAGGAAACCCACCCTTGCCAACCCCAGCACAGGCCCCGCCCCCTCACGGTCCGCCAACGACATCACTTCCTGCAAAGATGATGATGCAGAGTTGGGTGCTGCCTCCTACGTCACCATGGAAACAGACTAAATGAACGCTAAAGATGTAATTAACCTCTGGCCTTTTTTTTTAACTCTTCAGAACAGCTGGCCTTTCCTTATTTTGTATTTTTCTAATTTTTCAACAACACTTGAACTTTGTTTACTTTCCCCGTCAGTAACATCAACAGAAGGAGCGTCCTGTGTCCCTTCTCGTTGCTCTGATGCTGTTTCTATAAACGCTGAGCTGAGGAAGTGCGCCGCTCTGTGAATCTCAGGTAGTTTGATCTGAGGCATCACTTCCCGTTGGGCCTAAATTAACCTTTCTATGGGTGGAACAGAAGAGGCTGAATTCAGTGACACTTAATTTACACATTTCAACAAAAGCAGGAAGATGATCCATGAATCATTTAATTTTTTAAATATTAATGAAAAATTAATTTTAAAAGGCTTTCAAATATCAGACTTTCCAGCAGTGAAACAAACATTCGCTTAAATTAAGCATCAATAAATAAAATAATGATCAGTTATTGTGAATATTTAGTTTATCAACCGCCTCTCTTATTGAAATTTGACATTTTAAAGTTAAACTACTTCCGTAATTCTGTTTGAAGGTCTTAAATGGAAAAACCAATTTAAAAATATTTTTAGTCAGCAAATTCTCCATTTTAAAATGACATTGTTGTAAAAAAGATAAAATAGATAAACTGATTTAAAAAATTTGAGCATCATTTCAACATGAATTTAGGCAACTGTAGGATTTATAAGTTTTATTTAGTGTTAAAGGTTAATTCTTTTAGTTACTTTACATCTTAAATTAAAGTTGATGGATTTCTGAGTTTGATTCTGGAGTTTTAAAAGTAATCCAAAAAACAGCTTTAGAAATATTAAAATACTTCCTGTTATTTAGTTTGTTATAAAATTACTTGAACTGTTTGCAGATCAGTGACTGTGATGGTTTATTGTTGCTTATTGTTGCCCAGCACTAAACCATTTCAGCGGCTCAGCCGGGGATTATGGGTAATCAGAGGAGAATTAATTTAATAGTGAACAAAGCTGCAAGGGACAATAAGTTCATCTTTCTCTGTATATTTTGATTGTTGTTCTGTTGTATTTATTTCTTAAGCAGACTCACTTCACTTCCACAGTTTTTGTTTGATTTTATTGATCGACATTGAGAAGCTTATTTCTTTGTATTTATGGATGGAATTTGTACTCGGTGTGATTGACAGAGTGAAAAGACTGTTCGGTTTCCCTGCAGACTTAGGTCACAGTGAGCACTCACGGATTTTTAAACAAGCTCTGTGTACAGTATTTTTGTATTGTCAGAAGTGTGTCATTGAGCGGGGGGGGACTCAGGGGGAGGTGAGAAGCTCGGGGCAATTTCTTTCTTTGGTCTTCCCTGTCAAATATCAGAAGAAAATATTTTATTGTATTTCATTTTTTTAATATGAATAAAAGAATGATTATCAGAACGAGCCATTTTTATTTTCTGAATCAGGGAGCTGGATTAACATTCAGGATCTCTGTACGTCAGGAAGCCGCTGTCATCCGACCAATCAGATCACAGATAAATCATTATTTTCTTTATGGCACCTTTCGTTGCCGTGGAAACCAGCATCAGCTGGCCAACAACAGGTTAGAAAAGAACATGCAAAATGTCTGCTGTCATTCCCAAATGTCCCAGTCGCCTTGAACACCTCATCGTGTTCAACAGAAACATCCTCCTGAGAAGGTTCGCTGGTTTGTCAGCTGCTCGCTGGAGCATTTCAAAAGTCTGGACTGCTGAGAAACAAAAATGTTGAATATCTGAAGAAGGAACATTTTTAACATGAATTAAAACCTGTCCCAATGAACACTTTCATTTATGGAAAATTGAAAGAAAACTGATCAGCTGACACAGTCCAGAACAAAAGGAGGGGGCAGGTACTGTGTCCGTGCTGTCGGGTCCTAGAACATGGTGGACTTCACGTCCTGGCTGAAGAAGGCTCCGAAGTTGAGGTCTCTGGACATCAGCTCATCCTCCACGTTCTCCAGCGCCCACTTGTGCTCCACAATCTCCAGAGCCTCCCACTCACTCTGGAACATACAAACAAACATCAGCGTGTGAAGACCTAAACCTGATCCATCGAGAACTGCAAGATAAAGACTGAAAAATGAAAATTAAAGTCGTCTGTAAAGATAAAGGAAATAAAATGTTGTAAAGAAAATCTGCATCTCTTTCTTAAGAATCTCACCTTAAAGGCCTTGTTGGGGTCAGGGGGCATCGCCATGGCAGCACCGGTCATCTGGTCCTGCATGATCCGGGACTGATCCGCAGCTACGAGTTAAAACAGGAAACGTCACTTTTTTACTGTTTGACTTCTGTCAAAACACTTCAGGTTTTTCTTTAAAGTTCAGAGAACTTCTCAGGTCAAAAGTCAAGGGACTGACTCACCGTTGTCCTGTCCCAGTATGAGGCTGTACATGCTCCTCAGTCCAAACACGTTCAGGAAATACCAGGATGCTGAGCTCACCCTGCAAGACGACGACGAGGGCGCCAGAAAGTCACGAAAACACTTAATGTAAAATTATCTTCTTCTTTTTTTTTTTACTCGGCTCATTTTTACTTTGTTCCGACATTCAATCAACATCAAATTTACTTCAGTGTTTTATGTTTCCCAAGAAGTCAGTTTTCTGTTAATTCTGACTGAAACCATCAAAAGGACAGCTGATGATTCATTACCAGGACGCATCGAGCGACAGCAAGTCGATCCCTCGCTGCAACATCGGCTTGAACCTCAGAGTCAGAGGGAACGGCACCTTGGCTGGATCACAACAAACAAACAAAAATCACCAAGCAGAATGATTTCATCCAGAAGCAGACAGTAAAAGCAGTTTCAGCCTGAGTCCAATAAGAATGTCTACTCTGTCCTCTCACTGCGCTTTTTGGACACAGGAAACAAAAACATTAATACCGGCCACCTGAAAGTCAAAGTCTCCCTGAAATACGTTCAGGACGACTGTCAGTGATACACAAGAACAACAAACAGACTCACTGATGACGAAGCCAGAAAAAGCCCAATTTATCCATCCACCAATCACAATCATGGGCAGGACGTTGGTCAGGTTCCCCTTCATCATGTCCGTCAGCATGCTGGTGTCTGAAACACAGTGTGTGTTAGACTGGCAGACACACAGAGACACACAGAAACACACACAGACACACACAGACACACACCTGTCATGGGGTTCTTGGGGATGACCTTCCTCTTGACCTTCTTGAAGAATCCTGTCTCTGCATTGTTGAAATAATGTTTCCTCATAGCAAAAGACTGAAACAACAACATGTTACGATTCTCAACTTGCTGACACACAAAGCAGAGAGACACACACACACACATTTACACCAAATTTACAGCCTCCTGATGGTGAAGCCTGATGGCGCCTTTCAGCGCTGCACAAATGCTGAATTAAAAAGATTCACAGATGCGACTTTGCTTTTGTCACTCTTTCATTTGGATTGGTGTTCGTTAAATCACGACTGGTGGATGATTCAACTGTTGCCATCATTCCAAAGGGATCATTAAATTATAAACCTAATCTGCTGATCAACGATAAATTCGGTCATATTTCTGAGGTCTGAGTTGGTTTACCTGACGAGGGATGTACTTTCCATTCTCTCTGAGGATGCGGCTGCGCAGCAGCACCTGGCTGAACACAGACACAACTCAACATTAGCGCCACGTTCAACCTCCTGTTTCCATAGCAACCAGCCTTGGCTCACCTGTCAGAGACCTGCTCCAGGTCCACCTTTTTGTCGCTGTGCAGCAGCTGGGTGACGTAGTGACGGATGATCCCGACGAGGAAGGTGATGAAGACGATGGGCAGGACGACCCACAGACGGATGCTGGAGTCCAATAAGAGCTCAGGACTGGCCATCGCTCCGCGTTCAGGCAGCCAATCAGATCAGACCAGGAGACACTCTGATGGAGGGAAGAACCATCATCTCATTTTCTCATCATGCTGCCAAAAAGAGATTCAGTCCCACCTTTGGATCAGATTGAATCCTGTTGGACCCTTTGACCAAATAAAATAGTTCACATGTTGAATGTGTCTGACAGTTGACCTTGTTGCTGAGACAGCGGAAGTCAGCTGTAGTTAAGGTGGACTCAGTTTGGACACTGACTGTTGAAACACAGCTCCTGTTATGATCACCGGTCTGACCGGTCTCCGTTAGCATTAGCTCACCGGCTAACCGAACTGATCACTCGGTGACGGTTCGACCTTTAAACTGACGTTTGAAAACAGCGTGTTTCTCTGAAGCTTCGTTTTCTTCTGATTCATGAAAAATCTGAGTGACAACGTTTGAAATTAACGGAACTCACCACATTTATTAACTTTCACAGTTAGAGACGCCGTAGACACGCTCCGGTTAAAAAAAAAGACGAGATGAAGCACTTCCGGATCAAGCGGAAGTGACGAGCCGTATAAAAGCTTAAAAACAATAAAATCCATTTAAAACAATTTTTTTTCTTCATTCAGTGCAAATAACGTAATCAATCTGATGAAACTGTTATTGGTAGAATGAAGTCATTCACATTAAAACAAGTTAACCAGCAGGTTCACTGACGTTAACGCTGTGAACGGTTATGTTTAATACATACAGAATATTTTTGCTTTTGTTGGACCAGGACACCCTCAGTGAGACAGGCAGCAGCTCAGACATCAGGCAAGATTCAAATAAGTTTCATCCATGAAGTTATTTGTTGGCTCAACAGCTGTTTTCTTTGTTTTCCATCGCACTGCTGTCATCCTTCATTTGACCTCTGACCACGCAGATATTAATGTGTGTCACTGATCTTACTCTTGGTTTGATTTGTATTAAATAACTAAATCAAATCCACTTCCAACTCATAAGATAAAACTTTGTCAAATTAATTACACAGCACATCACAAAACCATTTACTTATCGTGTGGATGTATAATTGTTGTATAATTCTTCAGAGAAACTTAGCTGATCGACTTTAACAAATGGCAGAGGGCTGTTTGGTAACGGACTGTCGTGATGACAGCACGCGGCCCTCGTGGTTATGAATCTGTGCTTAAACCTCAGTTGGTTTTGTCTCTGAGGAGTCCAGAAGCTCCAGATGAAGGAACAACTGTTAAAGCGCTGATGCAGTGTGAATAGTTTACTGATAATATTTATGTTTACATGTTGATTGCATGTTGGAGCGTCTTCATGCTAAACTAACAGATTGATGTCCATCAGCCATCATTCTCTGAAAGTGTGTTTCTTATTTTAAGATTATTTAAGATCTCACAATAACACAAATACACGATAACGATTTTAAAGTGAATCCACTGTGCTGTGTCTGTGTGTGTTAACTGACCCAAGCAAAACAGGACACGTTTCCATGAACATGAACAGATTTTTATATCTTTAGGGCAATAAATATTTCCACTTTGTCCATATCTCTGCAATTTCAAAAACAAAGTACAAGTAATATATATTTATATACACAGCTAAAATTTTCCATACATAAGTTTTAAAATAATGTCGTCTCTGTTGACACATATTTGACACTGTACTCGTACAATTTTACAAGGACTATTTCAGTCTCTCTTTGCTCTACATTATAAACAAGAAATATTTTTTACTCCAAAGAGCGAATCCACTGTGTTGTCACGTACGACTAAGACTTCAGGTCCATGCCCTCGTATAGATACACACAACACAGACTGTACTCAGGAACAGAAGACTCCCAACATTTTCATCTGAAAAGCGTTCTTTGTTTATGTTCCCTGTTTCACCTTCAGACCAAATCTGCTTCCACCGTCAATAAATCTTCTGTTCCTGGTGAAACCTCAGCCAGACAAACTGCCTGCTGCCGAGCAAAGTGAGTACTTGCATTGTTATTTTTTATATAACGATGGTTATGTACATTCATGTTTATGATACAGTTTCATTCAGTGCAGATACTGTAATAAATATCACATGCAAACTGATAGTGGAGAGCAGACCCGGGCAGAAAAAACATACTTAAATTGAGTAATGAAAGAGCATACCGCAGTTTTCAGCATGTTCTCAAACCGTGCATACTGCACATCAGTGATTCTGAAGAACCAACCAGTTTATTATCGTTAATCAGCAGACTAACCAAAACGAGTAAACATGAATTTGGCAGATCTGATCCAACCACTAACCACAACAACAACAACAATAATGATAATAACCCAAAAAACAAAACCAGTTCCACTGCAGCAGCTTCAGCCCTAGCACGTGTTGACAGTGATGTATTATTATTATTATTTAGAGTCAAATCTGAGAATTTCTCTGAAACCAAAGTTAGGTGGAAGGAAGAAAACAAAAACCCAAAGTGGTGTCGTGAAGAGCAGAAACAATTTGTAGTAAGAACATGGAAGAACGTAGGTGTGGACCTTCAGTGAGGGAGTTGTTGCCTCAGCTTAGCTCCATTCAGCCGAGCGGGGTGAAATGTTGTGTGATCCCTTACGAGGTAGGTTTGATCCAGTGCTCCTCGACCACTTTCATGTGATTTCAAGCGTTTACTGGCTGTTTTGGACTTCAGTTGTGACTTTAGCTGACTGTTGAGCTCCTTGCAGCTCCGTCTGTTTTCTGTATTGGAGCTGTTGTTTGGCTTGTTTCCGTTAAAAGGTCAGCGAGGCTTCACAATGATTCAGTGGTGCTGGCGTGTTTATGTGAGTTTCTATGAGCAAACGGGAGAGTGAAAGTTTTCACCACAGTCTGTGTTAAAAATATTAGAAGTCATTTGTTAGTCACCGAAAATACTGTGTTTTTGTAAACATATAAAAAATCTAAAAGAATTTTACAAGACGCCCAAATCAGAAAAGAAAAAAGAAATCATCTTACACTCATTAGCACATAACAAACTTAAAAATGCTAAAAATACAAAACAGCCCAAGGAGTACATTATGTTAGTAGAAGCTTGTCACACAACAATATTGATAATAATATCAGCAGCACACTCTAAACACTCAAAGGGGTTCTTCAGATTGAAAACAACAGGGGACCCAAGATGGTTCCCTGAGGAACAACTTCAACTGATTATCATCCACTTTCACTAATTGTGAACAAAAAGGGCGAATACAAAAACATTTTAAGGGTTTTTATTGTTATGTTTTTAAGAGGAGTCCTAAGATGCTCAAATATCTGAAGAACCCTGATGAACGTGTTTTTGTTTTTTAGAGCACACATTTTCTTAATCCAAGCAGTTCTGAAGCTCAGGAACAGATCAATGCCTTTGGCCCCATTGAGAGTAGAACACACTGTACAGTTAATATCTACAGTCGGAGGATGTGCCATTAATATTTGGAAGGATTTCCCATCATCCACCAGTTAACACACTGGTCATTACGAGGCTGATTAAAAGCAGCTCTAACAGGAAAACAGGCACCGAGCTCGTTTCTCCTCAAAAAGTGCCACTGACCGGTGAAGTTGTTTGAGTGAATGAAGAGCTTTCTGGCGGACATCACGGGCTTCCTGCCCTGACATCAGGTGATCTTGGGTCGATGGAGAAAAAGAAAAGACTTCAGTATTGCCATGGAAAGTTTAAAGTGCAAAAAATATGTAAATATTTATGTAAAAATAAGTTTGTTCAAGAACACGTGACTGTGTGACGGTGAAACTCTGCACTCCAACTCCAGCATCCAGGTCCCTTTGAGTCTTTGTTGGATGTGAGGAAGACGATGAGCTCAGTCCTTCAGCCAGAGTTTAACAGCGACTTCGTGTTTACTGTAGCCAAAGACTGATTTAGATGCTGAATGGTCCAGAACTCTGAGATGACTTCTTTTACCGTCCTTCCATCTGAAGGCACCTTTTTCTCTGAATGCAGGATTTGACCAGATGTGTTTCATCCTGCCGGGGGAACCTCACTGATATTAGACTGTGAGTGTCTGTTTGTGTGTGTGTAAAGGCTTAAAATGTAAGAAAGCTCAGAGCGGCGTGGTTAAAGCTAGCAGGCTTTTATTTCTCGGAGCTCATAAATTGTGTGAAATGTTGTTAAGTTAATAAGTTATTTTAGAGCCCCAGACTGCTCAGCCAAACCAGCCACGGAGTTCATGTTGGGACAAATGTTCCCGCTGAGAACCTGAACCTTGTGTAACTTACCCTGAAATAACGTTTGCGTGACTTTTCAGTTGGTACTCAGTGTCTTTATTCAGCCGATGACACAAAGACTCTGTTTCCCAAACTGCACCCTGTTTGGCACCTTTCAGCTTAATCTCCTTGTCTGGCAACATAGTGGGGCCACAACAACACGGAGCATGAAACACAGCTGACAAATGTGATCCCTCAGCCTGTCACCTTCATATAACTGGTTAATAATAGGAGAGGCGGGGGGCCTTGACTGCTTCAATACAAATTGTCAAATGAGCCTCTTTTTAATGCCAAAGGTCAATGTGTCCATTTTAGAGTCCCAATCCAAATGGACAGTAGAGCGCCCCCTGCTGAGACCCTGTAATCCTGTGAAGGCTTTCAGTCGGGTTTGGAAAACAAAAAGGTAAAAAGACATCTGTCGTTTTTGTTGTGATGGCTTATTGAAAGATTTAAAAAAGTTTATTGTACATGTAGAAAGTGAAGCCGTCACTAATGCACTTCTCACTGATAAACAAAACGCTGGATTGGGGCTTTAGACTACAACGACCCCCCCTGCATATAGGAGTTTAAACCATAGACGCACTGACACTCATTAGCTATTGCACAGGTCATGCATACCTGTCTAAGACACAGAAACTGCACCATATTAATGCTAAGCTAAGCACTTCTGCTTCTCAGCAACACCTCATGGCTTGTTAATATGTCAACATCCAAACGACAGTACGGGTGCTGTATGTGCGGAAAAGCGACAAAGTGGTGCAGGATGAGTGGGGTTTCTGGAGGTTAATAAAAAGGGCTCGTTCTCAGGTCTCTGAAGAACCTGAACTGCCCCTTAGACCCGCGCCGGACCTGTTGTTAGCATCCGGGCTAACTGCTTCTCTGGCACTGTCACTTCCTGTCAGTGAAAACTACAAACATGTCCTCTGGAGTCCAGGCCGCCTCAGCAGGGCATGACAAAGGGAGGATGAGGAGATTTCCACCACAACAATGTGAGTGATTTACGTTCTTGGTGCTAGTAGCTCCAAGAGCAAGTCTTCCAGGAGGATTTGCCCCAGAAGGGTCCAAGTTACCCCACAAACATCCGAGTCTGTCTACCTGCGGGGGAAGTGGATGTGAAAATAACACAAGCTGAGTAATTTCCTTTTCCCCGCTCTCAGTGCTCTCCTTCTCACCAGGCGGCCATTTTGATACACCTGCACTTGCCCTCCTGCCCCTCCTCTCCTCCTCCCCCTCCTGCTCCCTCTTGTTCCCGCCCCCCGGTGGTTCACGGCAGGGTGGCGGACCACAGTCCTCGTCTTCTGCTTCCTCACACGACTGTGCTGATCCGGCTGACAGGTTTTGATTTGGGGCCGCCCCCTTGCCCTCCCCCGGTCCCCGGGTGCGGGGAGAGCGGGCCGGTCGAAGGGGGAGGTAAGGGGGAGTGTGGAGGGGGAGGTGGGATGGAGGACAGGGGCGGATACTGAGGCGCGTAGGGCTGCGGGGGTGTCTGGGAGACAAGGCGAGCCGACGGTGTCTGAGGCGGAGGGGTGGCGAAGATGAAGTGGGTGGAGGGGGAGGCGGAGGGGGAGGGGCTGAGTGGGGAGTGTGTGTGCACGACGTGGTTGTGAGAGTGTGTGTGAGCGTGGGGGTGGGGCTGAGAGTGTGAGATGGTTAACGGGAGCTTGGTGCCTCCACCCGCCCGGCCTGCCGCGGGGTGCGAGTGGTAGAGTCCGTGCGGGGTAGTAGGGGTGACGGGGGAGTGAGGGGACAGGGGGGGTGGCGTGGTGAAGCCTGACACCATATTGTAGCGGGGGTGCTGGGCGGCGCCATGTAGCCTCTGAAGCTGCTGGGTATGAGAGGGAACGCAGCCGGACGGGCCCTGCCGCGGGGGGGCAGAGAACCTGTGCGAGAGGGCGTGGTGCTGTGGGACACTCTGCGCGTGGTAGCGGTGATGGTGGTGGTAAGGCGGGGGCGGCGTCTGCTGCGGCTGGTGCCCAGTAACACTGACTCCGCCTCCTCCACTGTTGCCGTGGCAATACTGGGCGTGTAAAGCCTGGAGCTTGGACGGTCCCCCTCCCGTACCTCCTCCCCCGCCAACTCCTCCCAAGTCCGACTGCCCGAGGTTGGCCGATGGGGAGGGGCATGGGGAAGGGGAGGATGGGTGGGGGATGGGAGGTGCGGGGGCGGGGTAGTGGGGGGGTGATGATATCATCAGGGGACTCGGGGGACCCTGAGGAGTTGGCGATGTCATCGTCAGGGGACCAGGAACTTTGCCTCTGCGGCTGCCGAAGAAATTCCCCAGCAGGCCGCCAGTCGGGCCTCCCCCACCCGCCATCCCGCCTCCGCCCCCAGCCCCTCCCCCGCTCATGAGTGGGGAGGTGGTGACCCCTCCCTGGTTGTGACAGAGCCCCGGCCCACCCCCCACCCCTGTACCGGGGCTCTGAGTAGGGCGGTGTGGCCGGTAAGCTGCTGGAGACGAGGGGATCATCATGGGGCTGTAGGAAAGACCTCCAGCAGGCGGGGGGCGCTGCTGGTGAGGCCGAGGGCTGCTAATAATGGAACCCTGATGGGAGTAACAGAAAAAGAGGAAAAAGGATGAAACAACCAACCACACAACTCATTAGTTCACTAAACTAAGCTGCAAGCAAAAAATGCAGGATGAGAAGACCGAATTGCACGTTTGTTCCTGTTCCTGTTTGTTGCATAACTGATCATGTGACACGTCAGCCATTTTCACAGGTCGGGCCGGCTTCAGGACAAACACGGTGAAGAATAATGCATGAGAGCAACAGACCAAATGACCTCACAGAGGTTATGATGGAGGGGGATCGTCGTTTCAATGATAATCCATAAAAACATCCAGGACTCACAGACAAACATGGCCTCTGTTGTCATGGACACCTGAATGTAAACAACGACCCGTTTATTTCAAAACAGAGAAGAAAAGTGATCTCGGGATACAGAACAGATATCACAAGCACTCAGACACACAAACATGCGGCGGAAGACGTGCTGCTGTAGCGTGATGCATGCTCTTGGACCTGCCCCCAAAACTTACTTCAATGGTACTGTCCAATGAGCCCACACTGTTCCTACGACCTCGCTTCCCTGTTACCCAATCAGAACAAGGCAGGGTTAAAGACGTACAGTTTCTTCTTCCAGTATGAGTTTTGTTTCATTTTATTTTATTGGTTTCTCTGAGACACCAAACAGAAGTTACCATTCATATTAAAGATTGTTCTGATGGAACTGATTGTTCCTCTTTTGTCTGAACACATAAACCTCTGAAATAATTCAGAAAGATTAACACAGATTAAAGAAACACTTTTTTAAGTATTTGACCTTTTTTGGCTTGAACTAACATAGCAGATGTTACTTCCTGTTGTGGTGTCAGTCTTTGACCAGCAGGTGGAGACACAGCACACAGTCCACCAGTTTACCATTTTAGTTTCACCTGCGTTTGTCGAGCAGCTGTCGGTTTGTTTGGAGTTTCTGAGTTGTAACCAAACGCAGGTTACAGTGGTAAACTGTAACTGTAAACTGTAACACTGGTTCTGCAGGAAGCAGAACGATATAAACCAACCTGTTTCTGAGAGATCTCTCAACGACGAGCTGAGTGCCGTGCGTTTGAGTCCGTCCACTGAGGCATACGTGTCATCAAGGCTCGGCCTACCCAGGGTGCCGTTCACCACCTCGCCCTTGACCGACCCGCCGCCGGCATTGGCTCCACTCCCTGACGTTGCTCCGCCTCCAGGGCCGCCCCCCGTCAACACACCGGGACGCATCACACCTTTCTGCTTCTCAAGCTCCGCTACAGGGGAGATGGGGAGACGAGTGAGCCCTGACCCTTGACCTCCGCAGCCACCGCCCACCAACACTACTGGAACGCCACTTACACTCCACCCTGTACTTCTCCATGTCCTGGACCTCGGCGATGCTCTCCCGAAGGTCGGAGGTGAAGCGAGCTCGGTCCTGTTGGCTTGGAGCCGTGAAGACGATCAGAACCTTCCTCTCTCCTCCAGGGTTCGCCGACGTCAGTCTGATACCGTGAGGGTAGTCTGGGAGACGACACACAGAGAGCATAATCAGCATGTAAGACAAAAGAATCCATCTCCATTTCCCATCATCCCTTGCAGCTCACACCTGATGTGAACTCACCAGGAGGTGGCAGGTTCGCCTTCTCGACCAGCGAGATCACTGATGAAAGTGACGTGTACTTACTCCCCCTTTTTGGAGTTTCACCCCTCGCTGGACGAGAAACGACTCGTGTTCGCTCTGACACTTTTCTGGATCCGTGAGAGTTGGTGGGACCAGAACGCACACACACGCACACAGACACACAAGGTCTGAGGTTCTAAGACACACACGCAGATACATAAAGGTGTATCCACCCACAGACAATACAGTACACAAACTGTACTCACCCACACACCCCCCACACAGACACACACACCAGCAGTTGATGTATGATTGTGCTGATGAATCATTTGGGACAATCTGTCCTGGTCATAGTCATCACCGCCGTCTGCCAGGCAACAACAACACAACAACAACAACCAAGAGTGTGCACGACAAACCAACCATCCCTGCAGCTCAGGTCACTGTGTCCCACAAATAACTCTGACTACTGACTCATCAGGGGTAACACAACAGCTCAGACACTGAAACAGAAACACAAAGTTGTGCTGTGCGACATGCACAGCTGCATCGGCTTTGTGGGAATGCCATGAACATCCTGCAAGGCCGATATTATTGATGTGATGGATTTTAACTATTGAGACAATAATGACACAAATGTTTTTCAAATTAACTGAGACAGAAGGAGAGTTTCAGGAGGAGCATTTGTGTTCAGAGTCCAGAGGATAAATATGATTCAGGAGGGACAAACAAGGTGCCTGCAGAAGGATGCAAGGGAGCATGGGAGGATACAAGGATACAAGATGTGAGAGGACACCAGGGGTTGTGTCGGACGCTTGTGGGGGGGGCCGGGATAAGAAGACTGTGGTAAGAAGAAGATGGATGTGTTTGGTTGGGTGTTTGGAGATCGGTGCTGTCGCCACAGCGATGATGTCGCTCTGTTGCAGTTAAAAATCAGAGTTTAGCTTTTTGTCAGTCGTCTGGTTGCAAACAGAGGAGATGTGATTTGGGAGCTTTAGTTTTCCTGTTAACAGGTGCTGATCTGAAACACCACCAACTCCAATCTGCTGCAGGGATCTCAGAGCCAACTCATCTCTGCTGAAGACACACACACACCCACACATGCACACAAACTGCACACGATTGTGTTAACATTATTACTGAAAAATGAGTCTGTCGGATGAGTCATGTTTTTAGGAATGCAGCTTAGCAGCCTTGTTTTCAGATTGACAGACATATTTAGGAAACCCTGTGATGTGTTTGTGTGTCTCTGAGACACAGCCGGTGTTTTCAGTGTTGTACTAACTACACTTCCGCTGACTGAATGCAGAAACGTTTAAAAAAAGCCTGGCAGGCAGAGAGGAATAGCTGATACTTGAGAGGAAAGTGAGGTTTGCCCAGGGAAGTCGTCCGTCCTAAGTCGGCTGACGGTTTCACATCTGCTGGACTTGAGATGTGATCTCATGTACAACACCAGGACAACAACTTTTAAACTCTGACAGGATTCAACAACAGGAATCCTGTTCAAATGGGAGCGTCTGCTGCACACGATTCTCATGTAATGCAGGAAGAAGTGTGTTTATTGGCAACTGTGCAGCTTCCTGACACGTGTTTGCATCACCTGCAACCTCCTGAACAGCAGGAGCCAAACCGCAACATACTCTACTGAACCACAGTTCAGGTTCAATAAAATCACAAACATCCACCAGAGAAATCCTCTGAGGGTCACCACACACGATGGACATGTGTGTCCAACACAGTGTGTATTTGCGTGTGTGTTCTTTGTGTTGGATCTGCTCACTGTGGGGTAAAATTAGAGAGCTGAGCAAGAAAAGAAAGAGTAAAAAAATAAATAAAAAGAGGACAAATGAGACAGATGGAGAGAGCAGATGGACACGAAGGGAGGAGTGTGGCAGGAGAGACAGAGAAAGAGAGAGAGAGACAGAGACAGAGAGAGAGAGGGAGGGGGAGAGAGAGACAGAGAGAGAGACAGAGAGAGAGAGGGAGAGAGAGAGAGGGAGGGGGAGAGAGAGAGACAGAGAGAGACAGAGAGAGACAGAGAGACAGAGAGAGAGAGGGAGGGGGAGAGAGAGACAGAGAGAGACAGAGAGAGACAGAGAGAGACAGAGAGACAGAGAGAGAGAGGGAGGGGGAGAGAGAGAGACAGAGAGAGACAGAGAGAGACAGAGAGACAGAGAGAGAGAGGGAGGGGGAGAGAGAGAGGGAGGGGGAGAGAGTGAGACAGACAGAGACAGAGAGAGAGAGAGAGACAGAGAGAGAGAGGAGGGGGGAGAGAGAGAGACAGAGAGAGACAGAGAGAGACAGAGAGACAGAGAGAGAGAGGGAGAGGAGAGAGAGTGAGACAGAGAGAGACAGAGACAGAGAGACAGAGAGACAGAGAGAGAGAGGGAGAGGGAGAGAGAGAGGGAGGGGGAGAGAGTGAGACAGACAGAGACAGAGAGAGGGAGAGTATTAAAGTACGTACAGGTGTTCTGGAAGGTGTGGACCTGCATGTCCACCAGAGGAAACGATTGTCTGAAACTGTATGTA
The DNA here is from genome assembly GCF_900963305.1 of Echeneis naucrates. NCBI lineage: Eukaryota > Metazoa > Chordata > Actinopteri > Carangiformes > Echeneidae > Echeneis > Echeneis naucrates. The sequence continues at coordinate 614,819 of NC_042517.1, forward strand.
ACTGAAGTCTTCTTCTTTTGGAAGATCTTCGTCACCTGAGGAGGAAACAGGAGCGAAGAGACAGAGAAAGGGAAGACAAAGGAAACAGGATGAAGGGAGAAAGAAAAAACTAAACTGCTGAATCAGATTTGGAGCCAATTCTAACCAACATTAGACTGAAAGGTGGGATCAGATCAGATCAGAGGCTTTAGCACTGCAGACAGAAGGAAGATGAAATGTGTAACAACAAAGCTTCAGTGGTTTTCTCGAGTTGTCACAGTTATCCCCGGCAGGATAAGAATAATTAAAGTCAGATCCACCTTCATCAGCTGCAGGTTTAACAGAGACTCACATGAAAGCAGCAACAGTTATTAAAGGGCTCAATCTGAAGAATGAAGGCGGCTGAAAATACAGAGGTCCCTGAAGGCAACCTGCTCCAGACTGAGACTGAAGGTCAGCAGCTCGCCGGGGTGCTGTCAGGACAAAGACCAGAACAAATGTCCCCCATCAGTCCGAGCTGCAGTCTGACCATCAACCATCTTGGCTTTTAAACCAGTGGAAACCAGATTTGGAGGAGAAGGTGGATCTGGCCTGTACCGGCTGGTACAATCTGTCCACACACACAGTGTGCTGTTTACCATCAGCAGGTCATTGAACAGGAAGACTTCTCTCTGGTGGACTCCGCTCCTCTGAGCTCGGTTTGGATCTGGAACCTCAAACAGCTGACAGCAACAGACCAGCCTGCGATGAGGCAGGGACAGCACCTGTAACACACACAGACACACACAAAAACAAGCGCCTCTATCATAAACTGAAACTAAATTTTCTTCTGTCTGTGTTTTTACAGGAATTAGAACATTAAGATTTTGGGCCTTTTCATGTGTTTCCATATGTTTCTGTTGACCTTGATAAAATGAACAAAAACCGATAAAGTTTGAATCAGACTTTCAGGTTTGTGTGTCTGTTGTGCGTCACAGTCTTACAGGCTTCTTGCCGACCACCATCCTCTCCACCGCCTGGACCTGGGACACATGGTCATCGTTGGTCCTCAGCTCCCACTTCTGGATCCTTCCATAAATGGCCACCAGGAGGTCCCGAGGGATGTCCTGACCGTTATCCACCCCTTATGGACAGGAGACACGGGACAGACAGACAGGACAGACGCTCTGAGAAGCACAGCTCAGTGTGTGTGTGTGTGGTCGTGCTCTTGAGAACAATAATAATAATATATATTACATACTGTATGTATTGTTTCAGAATTAGAATAATGAGCAGCTGCTCATATAACAATAATAAGGTGTATATTAAAAATAATCCCCCCCTTCACATCTGCTCACTGCCTAACCTCGCAGGTTCTTGATGAAGTCCTCCAGCTTCATCTTCCTCTCCGGCTTCACATTGGGGCTGTACATGTCCGTGTTGAGGAGGATGATGGCGAAGGCGAGGATGAAGATGGTGTCTGGATTCTGGAACTGTCGGATCAGCACCGGGTTACAGACACAGTACCGCTGACTGCAGACAGAGGGGTGGTTGGGGGAAGGTGAAGGAACCGTCTCAGACACCATCAACAAACCTGCGGTGTGGTCTATTACCTGAAAGCCTCCACCAGTCGCTCCACCCGCTGAGCTTCACCCTGGACTTTAATCTGAGCCTGGAACTTCCTGAGAGCATCGTCCAGATCCATCCCAGAGAAATCCATCTCATCCAACACACAGCTGAGGACACACACAGGAAGCAGAACGTTAGCTAAACAAGGTCAGGGCTCTTTGATTTAATCCTCCATGTTGTTTCTCTACTGGTCGTCCATGCTGATAAGAGCCAATCAGGAGAGGCCGGTGATCATAACTCTTAGTTGTCACTGTAACCATGACCAACAAAGATCCTCCAGTATTGGGGACATACTTATTTTAACCCACCAAACCTTCCTGAATGTCACCACAACATAACAGTGAGAGAAGGTAACCATGACAACCAAGGTCTGGTAAAAGTATCAGAGGGATGAAAAAAACAAAAACAAAAACAAAACTTACAACAAAACTGTGTAGACAACAAAAAAGTGAAGTTTGTGTCTTCACTTTTTTGTTGTCTACACAAAAGAAAAGACAACATTTCCCATTAGCCCTTTGATTCCGGTCTCAGAGGACGGTGCTCATTTTGTCTCTCTGTTGAACCCCAGTCCTAATGAGGACGTGGTCTTTGTGAGGACAGACATCCAGACTGTGACTCACTCCAGGACATCCTTGTTGAACTGCTGCCGGCTGCCCAGGAACTCTCCGATCATCTGCCGGCTCAAGCCTTTCCTCTCCAGGATGAATCTGGCAATGCCCACCGGCGTGTCCGACACGAAGCCCCTCTCAATCAGGTACTGGATCCCCTTCTCCGGCTTCCTGTTCCAGAGGAGTCACACACTTTGACTTCATCTAAAAACATTTTTTCGTTCTAAGATGTTACATAGAAGAGGATATTTTATGGATTTAAAACAGAGAAGTGACATTAAAAATAATTATTAACATGATGTTTTGCCATCAAACATAATTCGAGTCGCTTCATGAGAGAACATGAGCAGACTCCACCTACTTGTTGAACAGGTTGAGTCCAATGCGGTACTGACGCCGCTGCACCACATCGTTGTTGAAGGCGGGGGAGTCCCAGCTGTGGCGGCTCTCCCTCTGATAGGTCTGCTTCCCCAGCGTGGCCCCTCCCATCGGCTCCCGCAGGCTGTCCCTCGACGAGGAGCCGGAGCTGCAGTTGTTGACCGTGGTGTCGTCGTTGGAGTTGGTGGTTGTAGAGTTGACACTCTCGTTGTCTCCGTCCGAGCAGAGCAGGTGGTGGTGGTGCAAGTGGGGGTGGTGGGCCAGGTGCTGCTGCTGCGCCTCCATGCTCTGGAGTGCTGAGGACGAGGAGGAAGACAGCAGCGAGGGTGTCAGGGGTGGCGGCAGGGGTGAGAGAGGTGTGAGGGGTGGTAGGGGGGAAGGCAGCGGGGAAGAGGGGGGTTCTGGGTAACCATGGGGGAGGTGGTGGTGTTGGTGGTGCAGGTGGTGGTAGTGGTGCTGGGCGAAGTGGTGCGCATGCTGGATGTAGGGGCTGCTACTGTGGCCATGGTGCAGATGCATGATGTGTGGTTGGCTGTACTGTGGGTGGTGGTGGAGGATGGTGGGGAGGTGGGGGATGGGCGATGGGTGGGGGTGGGAATGTGGGTGCTGCAGAGGGTGAGGCAGCGGGTGAGAGGGCAGGGTCCGGGCCGAGGGCATCGGCAGCGGGACGTTGGCGGGGCTGCGAGTCTGTCCCTGCGCCGTGGCGACCGAGCGGCCGTTCGGTTTGTGTTTGATGGTTCCCTGCGGCGAGTCAGCCTCGCTGCTTCCTCCCCCGCCTCCTCGCTCGTCCTCTCCCGTCTCTCCCTCCACCCCTCCTCCCCTCCTCTCCCTCTCCCCTCCACGCTCCACCCCTGACGGCTCCTGTTCGTAAACCAGGCGTCCGATGGAGCCGCGCTCTGACCTGAAGGTGAACAGGAAGGTTAAAGAAACAGAGAAAATACAGCAAACAGTCTAAAATGTCCTCTAATGGCACTGTATGTGTTTACTGTGATTGGCTGTTCTGACCTGTCACTCATGTCCACTGAGCTGTCACTGGGTGGTTCGATGGTCAGGACGGGGAGGTGTCCTCCTCCCCCTCCTCCCCCCCTGCCCCTGTACTCCCCTCGGCACTCGGTACAGGGGGTGCTGCTCCTTCGGCTGGCGTTGCTGCCTCCCTCCGTCTCCCTACTGTCCTCCCTCCCCCCTGCACCTCCCCCTCCCCCCCAGTACTCTGTGTCGGAGCTGGAGGCAGGACGAGAGAGTGGCGATGACGGTGGGCGGGACAGAGGCGAGGAGGGGAGACAGCCTTCATCCATGTAGAGCGTGACGTCACTAAAGGAGGTGGTGGTGCTATCCTCGTGCATGGCGGCGCCTCCTCTCCCTCCGACCACTCCCCCCACCCGGCCCGCGGGGCGTCGGGAGGATGCGGTTGTGTTCCGCCATGCACACTGTCTGTAATCTTCGTCTTCATCTTCCTCCTCGTCTTCCTCCCCTTCCTCCTCTTCCTCCTCCTCCTCTTCATCTCCCTCCTCCTCGTCCTCCTCGTCGTCTTCCTCTCCCTCTCCTCCGGCTTCCTGTGAGTCTTCACGGCCGGACTGGCAGGTGAGGGAGTCGTCCATCGAGTCGGCCAAGGACTTCACCTGTGGTCCACAGAGACGACGTAAACAAACACAAGACAAACGCAGTTTGAGACCGTCGTCTTCAGATTGTCTGTGATGACTCATCTCGTCTCTGGACCAGTGAGTCAGCTGCTCCTGATGTTTGGTGTTTGTTCATCATGGCTGCCAAGTGCATTTGACAATGATTATTGCTTTTAAAGACCTCCATCTGGTCTCTGATTCTAAACCAGGTCCAGGTTCTGTATTAACCCAGTGAAGGTTTCTGAGGTCTCCGTCCAGAGAAACCCTCACAGTCTGGATTCAGAACCTGAACCTTAGAACCAGCTGTCAGGACTTCTGGGACATTGTGATGTCACAACAAAGCAGCTACGCCACTAAGCCCCTCCCACCTTGACCCACTATCCACTTTCAAGGATTTAGTTGACTGGATTTCAAACAACTCAAACAACAGTCAGCCAATCAGAGAAGAGGAGCAGATCATCTCTCCTGATTGGCTGACTGACCTGAGCCCCAAAGAGAAGAGATGGAAACTACACTGACTTTAACCTGAAATATGGACCTTTAATAAAAAACATGGACTTTCAGGTTCATGTGATTTGCCTGTCACTGCTTCCATCAGTGCATCAACAGGTTTGAGTTGATGGCAGCTTGGTTAAAAGCTGAGGAAGTGACAAAAGGTTCTACCTGTTTAGAGAAGGAGTCGTCCATGTCTCCTGCGTCCTCTGACCCCTGCTGACCTGCTGACCCCTGACCCTGCGGCTGACGCTCATCAAATGAGTACTGGACCCACCAAAAGAACACACAAACGAGATCAGAGTCGGCATGTCTTCCTTTATTGTGTTGTGTGTTTATAAACAGTATGTGTTGTCAGTTTGTGTGTGCGTTGGTGTGCACCTGCATCCTCATGTTGGACAGGATGATGCGTCGGGTCATCCTGCTCTCCGACGCCGAGCTGCGAAGCCTCTCAAAGTTCTTGTTCATGCGGTACTGCCTGAACGCCGTCTGGATCGTCCTTGCCGCCCGCCGGGACACAAACTGGCCACCGTACTTCCTCTCCAGCATCTCCACCTGTCAGAGAGCAGGAAGGACACAGGCAGCACATCACAATCTGATCTATGGCCTCGTATGTGTTTCTATCAAGTGAAGTTTGTTTTAAACACTAAAAATGGTGGAAAATGTATTTGAAAATAAAGTTAAACATTCACAATAAAGAAAAGTGTCAATATAAAAATACACAACTGTGTGTGTGTGTGTGTGTGTGAGAGAAACAATAGTGTGTGCTTTGTTGTGTTACCTTCTTGTCCTGGAGGTCTGTAGAGAGCTCATAGCTGTCAGAGAGAGCCTTGCAACGTTTGCTCTCCTCCTCCTCTTGCTTGCGGAGCGCCAGGCTGGCTGGCTGGTGTCTGCTGCGCTGAGCCCAGGCGAGGCTCGCCGGGCTGGCGGGCGAGATGGGAGAGCTGCCCTGAAGGTGGGGGGAGACAGGAAGTCAGGGCAGATGGAGGACTTTATCATTTTTATTCATTCAGACACACCCAGCAGTCGTGAAACGTTGGCAGTGTGTCAGCAGCAGTTTCTGACTGAGTGACTGTTGGCTCGCCGACGACCTCTACTCTGACCTCCAAACAGACACGGGCTGGCCTGCTGCCTCGCTGACGGCTCACAGAGGCTTTGTCATTGGCCTTCCTGCTTCGGCAGAGTTAGGAGGATTCATCTTCCTCCTGTTCTCCGGGTCGCGCTGGCTCCAGACCACCCCCTCTCCTCCAACACTCCCCAGTTCCTCCTGTGGGATCTCAATATGCCCTCATGTCATATGGATATCCAACCTGATGTGGTCCAGTCTCAAAAACCCTGAGGGGCGGAGCCAGACTAAGAGCAATGCTCCTGCCTCCAATGAGAGACGGAACATGAAGTTAGACCACCTGAACCGGGGTCCTCCTCTGCAGCCAGACCAGGAGCTCAGCTCAAAAGGCCCACGTGTTGTAGACCAGGTGAACCTGCTGCCAGCCAGGTCTGGTATATTTACTGTGTGCTGTTAGCTCTAACATGCTAACAATACACAGGTGTGTGTTACTTTGTTGGTTTAGCTCAGGTAAACTGTTAGCATTTAAAAATGACATCATTCTTATAGTAATAAAGTCAGTTTGAACGACCTCGTGTGGTACTTCCTGTCACACACCTGTCGTCCATGTTACCTGGGTGTGTGTATGGGAGGCTCCCAGGGGCCCGCTGGAGGAGGTGGAGCTGTAGGGGTCACAGGGGCTGGACAGGGGGCTGTTGCTATAGCGATGGAAGGGAGGCGGATGGCCAAAGGACAAATCTGGAAAGGTGATCGCCTCCGGACACTGAGGGTCGCCCTCCACACTGAGAGAGAGAGAGAGAGGGAGAGCAAGGGGGCGTTAACCACCTGCTAAAAGTCACTGAGTCAATAATGTGTTTCCTTTCGTACTGAAACAAACAGGATCAGGCCGAAGACGAGGAGAAAGGGTGAGCAAAAAAGACCAAACTGAATGAAAGAGGAGGAAAAGAAATACACACAAACACACACACTAATGCTTTGCCATTTGCACACAACACACTGTACACCCCACACAGTAACACACACACACACACACCGTTGTTAGTCATGAGTCACCCTCATGTGACTGAGTGTGTGTGTGTGGTGAAGATGAAGCTGAAGACGTTATTCTGGGACGATGTGTCGTTTATATCCCTAAACTCGCCCGCTCACACACACACAGAAGTGGCTGCTTATAAAACCCAGTGAAGCTCTGCACTAAAACCGAGGAAGGTACTTCCTCTTCCTCCTTCATATCTCCCCTCTGTCTCCTCCTTTGCCTCCTCACACCTCCTCCCTTTTTTTGACATCCTCTTTTCCTCATTTCTTTCCACAGTAAAACAAACTCCATCATAAGAAGTTTCCAATAAGAACTTGATCAGATTTTTATATAAACCATAAAGATAATATTTTACTTCATTTCATCTTTTCTCTTCATGTTCCTCACAGTTTATCCTTTTCTCAAATTCATCTGCCACTCAACTCTGTTCTTTCCTTTTGTGCCCTTCCTTTCCTTCCTTCCTCACTGAGCCAGCTTCAGGGTTGAACTGAGGTGAGGTGAGTTTGATTTATATTACGGCAGAGGTCTGGCAGGCGGCGGCTCACCGGAACCAACCAGGTCTGAGTCCAACCTCATATTTTAAAGTGCTGACTCAGTAGTAACAGCAGGAGCCACAACAGTTTTTAACTTTGCTTTCTTCTTGTTTTCTGACAGGACAGCGGAGAGAGAGAGGAAATAGATGGCATTTGGCTAATCAGATCATTCCACACGTGTTGTAGATTGTCCCAGCTTCATCCTGAGATGTCACAGAAATGAGGGGAGAGGTGATGGTGGCTCAGATTTACATCCATCATCTTTACCAGAGACCAGAGACCAGGACTGGATCCAGGTCAACGTTTCATTACCTGACTCATCATGATACTTTAGCTCTTTGACACTGTCCACTGGGTCCACCTGGACATTTCTCCAGTCCACAGAGACAAACTGTTTTGAGTCAATAAGCCTTCAACCTTCATGTTTTTGGAGTCTGGGGTTCAAACGCAGAAAGTTCCTACAGTGAGCCAACAATTCCAAACACTGCACCCCCGTGCCACCCAGGACAGACTCAGGCATCTCTGTAGACCTGAAAATGACCTGAGAGGATCTGAAGAACAGCTGAAACAAAACCTGATCCAGACATGTAGGTCTGGTCTGGTCTCCAGACCTGAAGACCAGAGTGGCCAGGAACCTGGACCTTCAGTCTCTGTCTCTCACTGTGAACTCACTCAAACCAGATCATCTACCCAACAGACGGTGACATCAGCTGAAATAAACGTCACCTATGATGTGTGTGTTTATATTTTTTCGAAATAAGACGAGAGAGGTTAAAACGTGGGCCTTTAATCTAACCCTCAGCAGCCAGATATCATTTCATAATAATAATCAGTTATTATTTATTTTGTGGTCGTTAGAGCTCGTTTTTGATTGACTTTCAGCAGGAAATGATCAACAGCGACATCGGCTGACTCACTGAATCAACTGTGACTCCACCAGCTGTAAAGAGCAGCCATGACAAACAGGAAGTGTGACAGAACAGGCAGCAACACCAGGGGACACGAGATCAGCTCGCCGTCTGACACCAGCACACGATGGGGGACTGGGAAGGACAGATGACTCACTGACTGGTTCAAACTCAGACCACCTCAGGTTCCTGGTTGGGGGGGGTTACATTCACATTAAACTGCTTCTACCTGTAACTGCCTGTTGAATAATAATGTGCCTTTGGCTTTTTATTTGGGTCCTGTGTCCTGTGTGGGCCACCGTAGCCTCCAGTGCGACAGAGATACAGACTGTTTATAAAGCTCACAAAATGGCACCACATGGGAGCACACACACAGACACACACACACCTGTCGTTGTCAGTGTGTCACTCTGTTGTAATGAATAATGTTCTGTGATTAACTGAGCTCAGTAATTACATCACAGCTCAGGACAACACCTGTGTGAGTGTGTGCCTGTGTTGTTCTCAGGTGTGTTGACTCCTTCCGGACCTTGAACAGACATCAGTGATAAAATATTCCAAACTCAAGGTGACTTTATAGATTCCTCCTGAGAATTCAACTGTCCTCCGTTCTTCATCAGAGTTGGATTTGTCATGTGACCTTTAGGAAGCCATAGGATAGAGGTCAAAGGTGAAACCACAGCAGACTCCAGCTGATGGAGCAGGTACCAACAGGTCACCTACTTCCTCTGTGACCAACAGCCAGCAGTCCGTTAGCTTAGCTTAGCATAAACACTGTCAGCAGATGGGACAGTTAGCCTGCCTGACATGTCTGAGACAGACCAGCCCGGATAGGAACCAACAACCTCCTTGATCCACTGCCGGAGGCTCACCACGCTCCACATTAGGACACACCGGGGACTCTGGGAAATGTGTGTCAGTGAGACACAGTTTATCCAGGCCTTGTTTAACCAAAGTGAGAGAGAGAGAGTGTGTGTGTGTGTGTGTGTGTGAAAAGTGTTTGTGTTCCTGCATTGATGTGTTGCTGTGTGTGCATGTTTTGAGCGACTCGTTGTCCAAACACGCACCAAATGGCCCCGAACCCCGGGGGCTGGAGCTGCTACTCCCAACAACTACACTTCGTGTGTGTCCCCCCCATTTCTGCTGTCAGGTGGACAGTCAAACATGGAACTGAGACAAGATCTGGACCAGGATCTGAGTCAGGATCTGGACCAGGAACCGAGACAAGATCTGGACCAGGAGCTGAGTCAAGATCTGGACCAGGATCTGAGTCAGGATCTGGACCAGGATCTGAGTCAGGATCTGGACCAGGAGCTGAGTCAGGATCTGGACCGGGAGCTGAGTCAGGATCTGGACCAGGATCTGAGTCAGGATCTGGACCAGACGCTGAGTCAGGATGTGGACCAGGATCTGAGTCAGGATCTGGACCAGGAGCTGAGTCAGGATCTGGACCAGACGCTGAGTCAGGATGTGGACCAGACGCTGAGTCAGGATCTGGACCGGGAGCTGAGTCAGGATCTGGATCAGACGCTGAGTCAGGATCTGGACCAGGATCTGAGTCAGGATCTGGACCAGGAGCTGAGACAAGATCTGGACCAGGAGCTGAGTCAGGATCTGGACCAGACGCTGAGTCAGGATCTGGACCGGGAGCTGAGTCAGGATCTGGACCGGGAGCTGAGTCAGGATCTGGACCAGACGCTGATGCAGGATCTGGACCGGGAGCTGAGTCAGGATCTGGACCGGGAGCTGAGTCAGGATCTGGACCAGGAGCTGAGTCAGGATCTGGACCAGGATCTGAGTCAGGATCTGGACCAGACGCTGAGTCAGGATGTGGACCAGGATCTGAGTCAGGATCTGGACCGGGAGCTGAGTCAGGATCTGGACCGGGAGCTGAGTCAGGATCTGGACCAGACGCTGATGCAGGATCTGGACCGGGAGCTGAGTCAGGATCTGGACCGGGAGCTGAGTCAGGATCTGGACTAGACGCTGAGTCAGGATCTGGACCGGGAGCTGAGTCAGGATCTGGACCAGGAGCTGAGTCAGGATCTGGACCAGGATCTGAGTCAGGATCTGGACCAGACGCTGAGTCAGGATGTGGACCAGGATCTGAGTCAGGATCTGGACCAGGAGCTGAGTCAGGATCTGGACCAGACGCTGAGTCAGGATCTGGACCAGACGCTGAGTCAGGATCTGGACCGGGAGCTGAGTCAGGATCTGGACCAGACGCTGAGTCAGGATCTGGACCAGACGCTGAGTCAGGATCTGGACCAGGAGCTGAGTCAGGATCTGGACCAGACGCTGAGTCAGGATCTGGACCAGACGCTGAGTCAGGATCTGGACCGGGAGCTGAGTCAGGATCTGGACCAGGAGCTGAGTCAGGATGTGGACCAGGAGCTGAGTCAGGATCTGGACCAGACGCTGAGTCAGGATCTGGATCAGACGCTGAGTCAGGATCTGGACCAGGATCTGTATATTGGTATAACTATGCTCTGACTCTAATTTGAGGCGTGTTTAATTCTCTGGTGGTTTTTCCTGTTCGACTCCCTCCGTCAGTAAACAAGGACCTGATTTGATTGGTGCTGACTCACTTTGGCCTGAACACCCTAACTGATGCTGGACTCAGTCTGTTTTCCATCCTGCTCATGTTTCCACCTGAGCTGCTGATCAGGATCTGCCTGAATCTTCCCAATGAAAACCTCAATCTCCTCTCCTCGGCTCTGATTGGTCAAATGAAGTTTCCCAGCTTCTAATCTGAGCAAATCACCAGAAAATGTATGCAATCACAACAAAGCCAGCAGGCAAATAATCTGATTGGCCACACATCAGCTCTTATCCCGGCGTGCAGAGTCGGGCGGACGGTAGAGATGAGATGTGGTGATGGCATCACTGCAAACTGAAGAGGAGACGGTGACTGAGGCACTAACAGGAGGTGTCAGTGGGGTGAAGATCCTGCAGTACTTCACCTCCGTCCTGAGAGCAACTGCTCTCCGGCTCCCACTGCGAGCTCATCCAGCCACAATCACAGTCCTGACAGCTTAAATGAACTCAGCGGAAACATCGGCTCCTTTTTTTTATCGAAGTGGTTTGTGTCTGCAGGCGTGTTGCAGCTTTGACAGGCTCAGGTACAGATTTATTTTTACAACCAGAGACGCCTGAGGCTGCAGGTAGAGTTCAGTCAGAGACATTTAAACTTAATAGATTTAATGTTTACAAAAAGAAACCGGTTCTGAGCTGAAGAGAAAACAGCAGAAAAATAAACAGTCTGAGATGAAACAGCGACTCAGTATCAACCATCAGGTTCCATTTAGCAGATATTCACGTTGTTAAACCTCAGCTCGTGGTGAGGTGCTGATTGGATGGGCCTACAAACAGACTCACACTCTGGCCTTGGCTTTGCCTTAAAAAAAAAAACATGAACATTTAGCTCCAGAAACAAACACCAAATAAACCATCACCATTTACACTCTAATACCTGCTCATCAATATCATGGTATCTGCAGGTTTGAAGATCGATCAAAGTTTCTGCTTTGCTCTCTTCAGATGCGTTCAGGAAACAGGCAGACAGTAAACAATGTGATTTTACTACATCCATTTCATTTGTGAGTCTGCGAAGATAATTTCAGTTTGTCACACAACAATCTCCAGCTGGCCCAAAGTGCACACACACACAAGGCAAACCACAGAGATCGAACAATTTATTTTGACGTACGCAAAATGTAATTTTTATTGCAGCTGTTTCTGTTTTAGGCTCTGAGGTCCAGAAACATCAGACCTGAGATACAAACTGAGGGACAACACTCTCACTCCCACCTCTGAGCACCTGATCGGCTCAGCGCTCCGACCTCATTCATTTCCCCTCAGGGAGCTAGATTCATCTCATCACGTCACGCTGATCTCATCTGCGTCCACTCATTCATTAGGAGGAATAAAAAAAATCATGATCATAAAACTGCTACACGCAGCTTCATTAATCTTAACGACGGCCATCAGGCAGCCCTGAGGAGCGTTTGGAAGTCTATTTCAGGAGGTTGTTTGGCAGCTGAAATCATTTGGCTGGATCATTTCAGTCCAGCGTTGTTGCTCCAAAACGGGAGCAAATGTCCTGAAGACCAAACTGAAGAGTGAGGATCAGAAACCGAGCTGATCCTCTTCTCTGATTGGCTGACGGAGCTCTGGTTACTAGAGGAGATGTCAAACTACACTGAGCTGGTTTTTCGTCCTTAAAACCAAAAATATATCTTCTCATGGAGATCAACCCTTCAAAATAAAAGAGTGAGAATCTCTAAAAATAGACTCTGTTGTTCCAGAAATCTGCTCATTAGATGTTTCAATAACAGGCCGATGTTTGAGAAGATGAGTCCCTTCAATCACACAAACACACGTGTTGCAGCTACAGCTCCATGGTAACACAACTCATCAGCTGCAGACGATGCGATCAGATCAGATGATTTGGTCATTTACTCCACAATGGAGACCAGCCTCGACAGGACCTGGACCGGGTCTGTGAAGGGAACCACCAGGAGGCAGGAAAAAGAAGTATATTGAAGGCTATGGGAAATGTCCCTGCTTCTTTATATTGAAGGCTATGGGAAAATGTCCCTCCTTCTTTATATTGAAGGCTATGGGAAAATGTCTCTCCTCCTCTCTTATATTGAAGTCTATGGGAAATGTCCCTCCTTCTTTATATTGAAGGTTATGGGAAAATGTCCCTCCTTCTTTATATTGAAGGCTATGGGAAAATGTCCCTCCTCCTCAGTAAATGTTTTCCTGATGAGTTTATGGTCTGAAATACAACATGATGTTCATTTTTTAGATGAAGGAGGATCAGAGTCAGATCCACCCTTCAGTCCTCCTCAGCGCCAACTTCTCCTTCAAATATTTATTATTTATTTTGGCTTAAAGAAACCAAGATGGCCAAAAGATAAATTACTAAGTGGAGGACAGAGTGAAGGACCAACATTAAGTCAAATCCTGAACAGCAAACCACCAAAAGAAAAAGCTCCCTGGCCAGAGACGACAAACAGACACAATAAATAAATACCAACAGGACGGTCTCTCTGTAGCCTAATCCCTCTCCAGCTGACTCAGCTCTGTGTCACGGCCTTTACATGTTTTCTCCAGACCACCAGAGTCTAGCTGGGTTCAGATCCAGCAGTCTTTTCTTGAGACTCTGCTGTTCAGTAGTTTGGTTGTGCTGTTCTGCGCAGTGACGGCTGTCATGTCTTTGTGCTTCAGCTTTGGCTTAAAAATCATAGCATGTCTCTCTGGCATCGATGTGGCTCGAGCCATTTCATCATCTGATCCTGCTTCCTGCTAAAAATAAAACCGTCTCCTGTCGGGCTACACCGACGCCAACACGATACCTGCAGGGCGGACGCCCGGCCACTCAGCAAAGTCGCCATGGATCACCAACGCCACACGCTACTGCAGGAAACGGCCTGACAAAGGGCGTCGGCCGGGGGGGAAAAAGGACAAGTGGGGAAGGAGAGGGAGAGGAGTAGATGAAACGACAAGGAAGGTTGAACATGCAGCTTGAGGAAGGTGGGAAAGGCAAGGACGAGAAGAAAGCAAAAAAGCAGGACAAAGGGAGCAATGTGGCAGGATGGTAAACGGTGAAGACGAGATGCAGGAAGTGCAGAGAACGAGAAGAACTGAGATATGACGGGAGGATGGAGGAGGAGAGGAATCAGGGAGCGCCTGAAACTGGCAAATAATGAAGAGAAGGATGAGGAGAGAGGAGGAGGGATGCAGCTGAAGGGCTGCAGAGGAAGAAGGGTGAAAAGAAGGGAAGAGGAAAAATGGAAGGAAGGAAGGAGGAACGAGGCTGGAGGACAGCAGATGATGAGAGGAAGAAGGATGAAGGGGAAAAAGAGGAAGAGGAGGAGAGAAGAGGCTGGTGGGAAATTGAAGACAAATGATGAGAGAGGAGGAAACTCTCAGGAAAGGTCTCAGTTTGGACCCTCCCACTTCCTGTCATGCCTCTCTACAAGAATGTTGTTAATGATATCGCCTCACAGCTGCCTGTTAAAGTCGGCCACCACTTTTCACTGGTGTCCATCCCTTCAAAATAAAACACTGGACGATATTTCAGACAAACTTGCTGCTTTATGAATGAAAGAACAACATGTGTATTTAATTTTACTTCCAAACACAACAGTACAACAACAAAGAACACAATTCAACACGTTCTATTCAAAAATATCTGTCGTCACTGTCTCGTCCTCAAATTCCATCAAATAAAAAAAAAAATGTCCATCATTATTCAGGCCAATATCCAAATTTACCATCTGCAAAGGCATCACACTGTTTTTAGCACCAAAACTGAATGAAGGTCTGCAGGTCTGAAGGTCTGAAGGTCTAAAGGTCTAAAGGACCAGACGGTCTGAAGGTCTAGAGGACCAGACGGTCTGAAGGTCTAAAGGTCCAGATGATCTGAAGGTCTAAAGGGCCAGACAGTCTGAAGGTCTAAAGGTCTAGAGGACCAGATGGTCTGAAGGTCTGAAGGTCTAAAGGACCAGATGGTCTGAAGGACTAAAAGCCCAGACAGTCTGAAGGTCTAAAGGTCTAGAGGACCAGATGGTCTGAAGGTCTGAAGGTCTAAAAGACCAGACGGTCTGAAGGTCTAAAGTCCAGACGGTCTGAAGGTCTGAAGGTCTAAAGGTCCAGACGGACTGTAGACCTGTCTTCCTTGGGTCATCGATACTTCTAAATAAAAGATCGCTGCTCCAAATCATCACTTCAGATCAAACACACCAGGAAACCATGTGAACAGCTCATGATGGTTTTTGGTTCTGAGGTGGGCCAGACCTGGACCAGGTCCCCTCTGCTTCGATGTAAAACAGATGTTGACAGTGAAGAAAAAGATTTTATGATATGAAATATTTTATCTGAAACTTGAATCAATTACAGCAAGCTGCAAAGAGCTTTTCTACAAACAGCTCTACTGGGATTACCACACACACACACACACACACACACACACACACACACACATTCCATCACATGCGTTCAAACCTGAGTGTCAGACTGGATGATGGCACGTGTGTGATTCTCAGGTCTATTTCTGAGCTCAGGCGAGAAAATGAGCAAAACTGTTTTGAAAACGTGACGACAGACCAAATCCAGACTGAAGCTGATCAGACGTCCTGCTCCAGCTCAGTCTCTGATCACATTAGACTTTCAGATCACTTCCATAAAAGTGATGTTTCTCTGAGGACTAAAAGGTACAGTGATCAGCTGGTTCACAAACCAGCGGGGAAGAACTTTGTATCCTGTTCATCCAACAGAGTCTTTGGAGCTTTTATTGCTCTGTGATGGTTCAGCTCCACCCTGATCCGAACCGTCAGCAGACCTGGGTGTCATGTTTGATGACCTTGTTGACCTGAGTCAGTCTTCCTCCCAGATCCTGGTCCAGATCTATGTGATCTCAGCAGGTCTTTCTCCATTTTCAGTGGATCCCAACAGCTCCTCTGCTCAGCCCAGAGTCCTGAATCAGGTCCAGAATCAGGTCCCTTGTTGGGAGTCACAGTCAATGTAAACCTGACTCAATCCCACAGATGCAGTCAGGAATCCTGTTTTAATAAATCCCACATTTAGTTCCTGTTCCTGAACCTCTCTGATGATTCTGTTCTAAACTTTGGAAGTGTTTCCTCTCAGAGTTTGAATGTTGGGCCAGCTGGTCCTGGTCCAGAGTGAAAAGAAGGTCAGATGATGACTTCCCTCCGACTGCAGAAAGAGTTCTGTCTTTTATCAGCTGATGGATATTTGACCAACTGAACAAGTGAGCAGGTCAACAGTCACATCTGTCTGTTCCAGCGAGGAAGAGGAGGAGGAGGAAGTGAAAACCCTTCCAGCTCTTTACTTTGAAACATCCTGATGTTCGAAAACAGACAGCTGCCGTGATGGGTTTCTGAGGAGAAACGGCCGATTTCATCACTGATCAACTTTCAGTTCATTGAACCAATGAGATCACTTTGGATTCAAATCTGTTCTGGATGAAAACTCGTCTAAACATAAAACTCAGAATCAGGTCCAGGTTTGGACTCATTCTATATAATCAATATCTGCTTCCCAGATTGGCACATAATTTTGTTCATTCAAGGCCTCCATACTGAGCTTGGTCTCTCCACAGCACAGCTGAACAAACCAGACACACAATGGGACACACTGATACACAACCTTTAAAACAAACTACTACAACCGCACAACTAAAGATTGAAGAAAACTGAAAACACAAAACAACTCAAAGAAAAATCCTGACTAGAAAACACACAAACCGAATTAACTCCATGGAAATGAACTTTTCCTTTTTTTTAACACAAAGGAGGAAGGAGACAGGAGACAGGAAACAGGACACAGGAGAAAGGAGAGAGGAGACAGGAAACACGAGACAGGAGGAAGGAGACAGGAGACAGGACGCAGAGAAAGGAGACAGGAGACAGGAGACAGAACACAGGAGACAGGAGACAGGAGAAAGGACACAGGACACAGGAGGAAGGAGACAGGAGACAGGAGACAGGAGACAGGAGAGAGGAGACAGGACACAGGACACAGGACACAGGAGGAAGGAGACAGAAGACAGGACACAGGCGACAGGACACAGGAGACAGGAGACAGGACACAGGAGAAAGGAGAGAGGAGACAGGAAACACGAGACAGGAGGAAGGAGGAAGGAGACAGGAGACAGGACGCAGGAGAAAGGAGACAGGAGACAGGACACAGGAGGAAGGAGACAGGAGACAGGACACAGGAGACAGGACACAGGACACAGGAGACAGGAGGAAGGAGACAGGAGACAGGACACAGGAGACAGGAGACAGGAGAGAGGAGACAGGACACAGGACACAGGACACAGGAGGAAGGAGACAGGAGACAGGAGACAGGACACAGGACACAGGACACAGGAGACAGGACACAGGACACAGGAGACAGGAGGAAGGAGACAGGAGACAGGAGAGAGGAGACAGGAGACAGGAGACAGGAGACAGGAGACAGGAGACAGGACACAGGACACAGGAGACAGGAGGAAGGAGACAGGAGACAGGAGACAGGACACAGGACACAGGAGGAAGGAGACAGGAGACAGGACACAGGCGACAGGACACAGGAGACAGGAGACAGGAGACAGTGTGTGATGGAGTGTCAAAGACAAAGTGACTCTGACAGATCAGACAGTTGACTGTCAGGGAATCAATGGACTCGATCGATCAGTAAAATAAAGAGGAATCTTTGAACGCAGGTTTAATTGATCCGACACTGTCTGGTGGACGAGTCAGCCGTCCTCGTCCGATCAGAACCACCAAAGGTTTTCTTCTTCATGTCACAGTGGCTTCCCCTATCACTGTTACCATGGTTACTGCAACACGAGTCATGTTTTTGGTGGTTTTAAAAAAGTTAAAATAAGCACTTCCTCAACATTAGACAATGTTTGTTGCCATGGTTACAATAATGGAGAATAGACACGAGGTCTACTGTCACCTGGGGATCGAACGCAGCTCTCCTGTGTCATAGTCCCTCCCTCCGCTCCAACCTCCTCCTCACCTGGACTTGTCTACGACCACTGCCTGCCACCTAGCAACAAAAACAATGACGTCATAGTGACAGCTGACAGACCAGCCCCGAGCTCGTAGACATTTTTCCAGTCCAATATCTCGCCACTTTTCCACCATGGCTTACTGTGGAGATCAATAATCCGGATTCACAGCTGGCCGGAGCCTGACGAGTCTCAGCAACACAGATGCATCATGGGAGAATCACGAGTCACAGCTCAGTGGACAGACGCATGTAATCACATGAACACAACACACACAGACACACACACCTGAGCACCTTCTGGTTATTTTGTTCTTCTGGGGGTGTTTGAAGCCCACAAAATACTGCAGAACACAAAACACTGATTAATCTCCCCCTCCACACACAGTCGGAGCAGTGCAGGCTGTTTCTCTCTCTGCTGCAGTAAAGCTGTTTGGTGTGTATATAAGATCTGAGCTGAGTAGACATAATAAGCCCTGATCATCCACCCACAGGCCAACGCACACACACACACGCACACACACACACACACACGCACACACACACGCACACACACGCACACACACACACACACACACACGCACACACACACACGCACACACACACACACGCACACACACGCACACACACACACACACACACACACACACGCACACACACACACACACACACACACACACACGCACCACACACACACACACACACACACACACGCACACACACACACACACACACACTTTAACGCGTTGTGCTGTATCATGCTTCGGTCGTCTCCTGTTTCCAGTCAGGTTGTTATTAGCGGGTATTTGAGTCTTAAACAGTGTTTCCACTCCATGAAAACCATATTCGCGGTCCCCAGAGGATGATTTCTGGTGAGATGAGTTACAGGAGACATCCTAGAAAAGTCAATGGCTGAAATGCATTTATGGAATAATGTGGAAATCTTTACAGCAGACAGAAGGAGGATCGATTGGCCCGGACAAAGTTGAATAAATAAAGAAGCTCTTCTCCTAAAACATGTCAGACTGTTGCTCTCTGATCTGATCACTAATTCAATCTAGAACTTAAAAAGGACACCACGATCTTCTCCAGCTGGACAAATGTTCTTCATAGATACTTTATTCATCCTGAGGGGAAATTAAAACAAACAGACGAGTAAATGTCTAAATATAATCCATCATCATTATTCCTCAGTCATTATGAAGATGCATCAGAATAACTGTGGATGTCTGAGGCAAGGACGAGGCTGATCAAAAATTAAAACTTCACGTAGAGAAATAACTTCCTGCTCAGTTCAGTTTAAAGTGGAGGGAAAATGGAGCTCGGTCTAATGGTGATCCAGCAGATTTCTGGGCATGTGGACACATTATTTCCTCCTTCCTCCTTCATTCCTCCTGATGATGACAGATGGATGGAAGGGAATTAAACTCCTCAAGTATAAAAGTCAAAATAAAATATTTTCAGGGTCCTGCTCCAAAGTGCTGTCACTCTGGGGAAGCAGAAATACCCCGGGCCGCTCAGGCAGTGGATTTGTCAAATAACCTGAAGAGAGAACTCATCTCATTAATTCAGCTCCTCTGAATATGACATCACTGCTTCACGTCAGCAGGCCAATGAAGGTATGAAGGAAGATGATGAAAGATGTTCAGAGTCAAACTGCAGTGAAGAGCTCGATCCAGAACTTTTATGGGTTTGAGTTACACAACTTAAAGAGCGATAATTAAAATCATTCTCTGATTTCAGGAAACACCACAGAACTTAATTATCAGTGTCTGCTCCTGACCTCTGACCTTTTCTCTGGCACTAGCTCTAAGATTTAACTTCCACATGGATCCAAAGTATATGAACAGTGGATCAATCCCTTACTATTCTATGGACCTTTTGAGCGTTCCTCCAGCAGCCGCCTCGGGAGAATCGTGAATCTCCAGCTCCAGTCTGACTGGATAAGATCTTAATAATCAGGATGTATCCTGCTCTGTGAACACGTTGACATATAATGAGGTCATGTGATGAGCGCAGCCGCCTGCAGCATGTCCTCCTCGGCGGCGTTACCAACCCGGAGAGACGGGTCAGATTCAGCTCAGGGGTTTCCAGGCAACAGCTCACTCCTTCAGGATTAAAACAGCAACACTGCTGAGTCAACTCCTTCAGCGAAGCTTCCTGAACAGCCGGCGTGACTCAGTTTATGTCTTTTCTTCTTCAACACTCCCACCGGCAGAGAGATAATGAAGCAGAGCACTGCTGGGGCCGGAGGTTTGATTCCCACCTGTGCCGCCTGAATAAAAATGACTCCTCTGGGTGCAGACATGAAGCCTAATCATGGACGGTTAGATCACCAGCCATGTCAGAACAATGACTGTAAATGTCTGTGTTGATTCTGAACTCAGTGTGTTCATGAAGGAAGAAAGCAGCGCAGAACAGTTATAGATCTACACAAACCAGATCTGTTCTACAGCTATAGGTCACCAGCCGCAGTTTGAACAAAGTCTTCATCCAAGTCTTTAGTTTTTCTGATGCTGATGAGAAAATCAAGAACTTTGGCAGGAAGCTACTTTTGATTAACTGCATTTCAGTAGGTTTTGTCATTAAATGTATATAACACCCTATTTTAACCGAAATCTTGAAGCTTGTGGGGCTTGGTTCCCATTTTAACAAAACTAAACCTAAATCCTGGATTAAATAATCTGATCTGTGAATCTTATTACTTTCGGATCCCCAAAGTCCACTTTGGTTCAGGAGAACGAGTAAAGTAAAATTATAATCTCATTCAGAGAGTCAGTTGCAGATTTTTGGAAATGAGAAATGAGTGTCCCTCTTGGTTACGTTCAGGACTGCTCTGAAAACACTGAGCTCCACTCGGGTAATTTGTCTGTTACTGCAAGCACAAGGCATGATGGTCTATATTTCAGTTGTACAGTACTTCCCATGGTGCATTGTGGGATACTTACAGAATAATAACTGCATAGATCAGGACACCTCCAGTCTGTTTGGACTGTCTATGATGGGAGGAGGGGATTGGAGCCCTACGGATGGAGCCAAAATTGAATCTGGAAATTAATTTTGTGTATCATATTCTGATGCTTTAACATTATATATAATAATAGATTTCTCTAAAGTTTGTGGCAATAAAAACTTAAAATTCAGGCAGTTTCAGTCTTATAAAGAGACACACAGACCGTTGTGTGTCTCTTTATTGATTGTTAGCAGGATCAGAATGTGAGGATCAGCTTCACGGTCGTCTGATTCGGACTGCAGTGAGCAGACTCATTACCCTCTGACCCCCAAGAATAAGAGACAGGGGCAAGAGACAGAGAAAGAGGGGAGAGAGAGACTTGTTGAAAAGAGTGAGAGCAGGGCCAAAACTGAGCGGCTGGTTTTGATGTCTGAGGGTTGGAGGAGCCAGAAGGTGGTTTAGTGTTTCTGTGTTCCAGACCAGGATCTGCCCAAACTGTCTCTGAGCAGAACCATCCATTAACTAACTGCCATGTGTTGGACAATCTGAACCCTGGACGGGTCCCCCTTCCATCACTGACCAACATATACAGATGGACTGTCCCACTTCAGGCTGACTGTGTCCTCCTTCTCTTGGACAGTCACGGTTGCTAGGCAACAGGACAGACAGGCGAAGGACCAGGTCTCTGAGCTGGGACTCAGTTTGAGAGAACCTGTGTGCCTTGGACTGTGGGAGGGGCAGGGACAGGGAGATCCTGTCTGTCATTAGGAGACGGACCGGATAAGACTTTAAGAGCTGTCACGTTGTCCTGAAGCCACCTTCATCTGTCCGCAGGCAGCTGTGTACCACATCTGGAAAATGCCAACTCGCAGTTCACCAAGCACAGATGTGAACCCGCTTAGTCAGAGATGAGAATATCCCACAATGCATCAGTGTCCACTGAGCAACACGAGTCCAGCTGCTGGTCATCTGTGATGTATTTATTCTATACTTTCATAGATGGATCACTGAAGTGTTCAACATCTGCTGCTGTAAATGAACCGACTGAACTGACTGTTCCCTCTAAGCTTTTCAAAATAAAACACACCTCTCTTTTGTTCTCATGTCTTCACCTGTTTCCTCCAACTGTCCTCAGCCTGACAACATGTCTGAACTGAATTAGCCTTAATGCACCATAGACCATCATCGTTCAGAATAAAAGTCTCTCAGCCACAGACTGTGATTGTTGGATCTTTTTGTGGAGATGGCATAAAACTGTTGGATTCTGTTGTTACTATTTTCAGGTACTTGAAGGCAACACATAACAGCAGGAACACTGACAAATAAGATGGATCCAGACCGGATTCACCTGAGCATGTTGGGAGCTTTATCTCTGCATGTCCTCCCATCACTGCAGATGGATGGGCGGGCGCACACGCACGCACACACACACACACACACACACAGATGACATGACTCTGGTGTCATCACTGCAGCTCCTGTTTCAGCCTCAACTTTACAGTCAGAGCTGATTCCATTAAAGCTTCATATAAAGACAAGCCACAGGACCCTGAATGCATCACGCTTTCGTCCACTCAGGTGTGAACAGCATGGGGGGGGGCTGGGGGGGCAGGTCTGTTCTTGGTGATCATTTAAAAAGTTTCCTTTAAGCAGAGAAGCAGGAAAAGGTGGAGGGACACAGAGGAAGATGGAGAGAGAGGTGGAGATAAAAGTGCACACAGGCATGCACACACAGCCAGGGCAGGTCAAGATTAAAGGAACAACACAACAACACAACAACACACAAACAGCGGAGATCTGCGCAAACAAACACGGCGGGCGGCAGCGGGATGGCATCCCGGGCGGAAAACACGCAGCGATTTGGTGAGTGAGGAGGCGGGGGGGGGGGGGGGGGGGGGGGGTTGTCTTACCAATACAGCAGTTTGTTGTGAAGGATCGCTGGCGTTTTGTCCGAGGCGCAGTTGATGCACCACATTGTTGCTGCTGCTGATGATCGAGGCTGCTGCCGCTGCAACAACAACCGACCGGGAGGAGAGAGGGAGGGGGAGGGAGGGGAGGAGAGAGAGAGAGAGGGAGGGGGAGGGGGAGGAGAGAGAGAGAGAGGGAGGGGAGGCGAGAGAGATAGAGAGAGGGGGAGGAGAGAGAGGGAGGGGGAGGGGAGGAGAGAGAGATAGAGAGAGGGGGAGAGAGGGAGAGGGAGGGGGAGGGGGGGAGGAGAGAGAGATAGAGGGGGAGAGAGGGAGAGGGAGGGGGAGGGGGAGGAGAGAGAGATAGAGAGAGGGGGAGGAGAGAGAGGGAGGGGAGGGGAGGAGAGAGAGATAGAGAGAGGGGGAGAGAGGGAGAGGGAGGGGGAGGGGGAGGAGAGAGAGATAGAGGGGGAGGGGAGGAGAGAGAGATGGGGGGAGGGAGGGGGGGGTGGAGATCCTCCTCCTCCTCCTTCTTTCTTTCTGTTCATTTAGACTTTTTTCTTCAAACTTTCCTTTTAATTATAACATTAAGGGGTTTTACTGTTAAGGTGTTTTTAGAGACTTTGAATCTGAACCCCCCAGCAGAGCTTCAGTAATAATCAATAATGAACTCGCCCACCCTCTCTCTCTCTCTGATCTATCAGTCATTGATCAGATCATTGGAACAGATCTGATTACTGCTGCAAAACAGACCAAACGGGGTAGGCATTTTGGGGCGGGGCTACTGTCTGACTGACAGGCTGTACCAATCAACCAGGATCAAGTACAGATCAGCGCCACCTCCTCCTCCAAACATGGTTTCAAAAAACCAAGATGGCCTACTGATAGATACAAACTGGAGACTTCAAACAGCAGCTCACAAACCGACTGGTGACATTAAATGCCACAATGTGCCAAGTGCCAAAAAGTTAGCCTTAGCATTAGCCCTGCTGTAGGAGCACAAGGAGAGCAACGAGGACAAAGCTGGAGATGGTCTGACGCCTTCAGAAGAAACGCTCCATATTTATAAAGTTTAATTCAGCGTCCGAGAACGTCAGAGAACATCAGCTCCATCTACTGATGGACTCTTCAGTCTGAGAGGCACAGCACATCCACTGGCTTTCTTCTGAGAGCTCGTTTCTTCCATCGATCAGCCATGAACACACACACAGTGATGAGTGACAGTTGACAGTGTTGTTGTGCGTGTTGATAACATGCAGACAGGAAGTGACCTCATGGCGGCTGCAGAGACTGGCAGCAAAACGGCACAAATCTTCCTGCTAGTAATTGAGGCACCTGGGACACATCTAGGTTCAGGATGCTGTGGACCGCAGTGCCCGTGAACAGGTCCTCCATCTGGACTCTGAATGATCAGTGATCAGTGTGATTGATTATTGATCACTGACTGATTAGCTGTAGCCTCCACCCCTCCTCTCTCTGTCTCCATCCTTCACTCTCAGGACAGTTACCGTGGGCAACAAAGCATGAAACATAAGAGCTTCCCTTTGGTTTCCACGGCAACAGCAGCTTTGGCATTTCATAATGTTCTGCTCAATGACAAATGGATTGACCCGCACATCCTCTCTCCCTCCATCAGTCCTGTTTTCATTTACTCCAACTTTTATCCTCCATTTTGTCTTTTTTCTTCCTCTTGTACTCCACCCATCCATCCTCCCCCCGTCCTCCCCCACAGTGACTCTCCAGCCTGGGGACAAGCCTCCATAATTCATCAGACTTCTCACAGGCTGCCCTCCTCCTCCTCATTTTATCTGTTTCTCCAGCGCTCCCTCCATCTTCCCCTCTGACTCCATCCTCCATCCCTCATTCCTGCAGCCACATGTTTGAGAGCTCACAACACTATTTGGTCCAAGGAGGAGATGACAAAAAGCCACAACAAGTTACAGTGTCGTATAAAAAGACTGTCTAAGTGATCTTTGCTGTCCCAGCAGTAACCACGGTGACAGTCATGGTGGTCCAGACACTGGAAGTCAAGGTACTCAAATGTGACACACAGAGGAAGGTGGAAGGGAGGGAGTAAGGAAGGAAGGAAGGAAGGAAGAGAAGAATACTTTTGAGGTGGAAAAAGAGGAAGGAAAGAAGGAGAGGAGGAATAAGTGGGAAGGGAAATAAGAAATTGGAGAAAGGAAAGGAAGCAAAAGAATGGAAGAGAAGAAGTGAAGAGAGGACAAAGGAGATAATGAAAAGAATGATGAATGACGTAAACATCAGATTCCTCCCTCACTTTTATAATTTTATTCATTTTTATTTACTCATCTCTCCATCCTTCTTCTCACATCCTCTTCATCTCTCCAAGACTTATTTCATTTTTTTTCTTTTTCTTCCATTTTCATTGTTAATTTCACTTTTCATTCTTTCTAACTTCCATATTGTCTCCTTCCTTTCTTTTATAGTCTATTTTTCCTTTCCTCTTCTTCTACTCCCTCCATCTTCCATCCTGGTCATTTATTCTCTCTATCTTCCTCCTAGTTATCATCCCCCTCCTTTCCTCCTCCATCGTCTTTTGTTCCCTTGTTCATGATCAACTTTGGCTCCAAAAATTAGGTGGTGGCGGGGGGGATGTTGCTTGGAGATGGTTGCCATGTAACGGGAGTGGAGGAGTAGAAGGGAGGGTGGAGAGACAGTTGCAGTCAAGTGAGGTGTTGCTATGACAACACAGGTTTCATGCTGTCACTCTGTGTGTGTGTTACTGATTTTAGCTCAGAGTGGGAGGGGCCAGGATCAGAAGCATATGGAGAAGATGTGTGCACACACACACACACACACACACACACACACACACACAGGTCGAAAAATGCAACGCAACTAAAATATTTCTAGCAGTGGAGCGAGACAATTTAAATCAAATGCCATGCACGCACACACACACAAAAACCTCTTTTGGCAGTCAATTGTAAAAGGAAATACATTTCTTCTTGAAATAGAAAAATAAAAACTGAGAAGGTTTTTCTTGTTCAGTAAGTAATTAAATAAACTGGTTTGGTTTTTATTTTCTGTTGCACACAGTAAAGCCAGTCAGAGCCAGTCAGTCCAGACAAGAAGAACAGAGACTAACCCCCTAAAGCACTCATGAACACCTATAGACCACATCTAGACCTCAGACAGGGGGGTACATCCTGATGTCATGTCCACATTGGATCAGTGTCCTCTGAATCATCCCTCCATCTGTGCACAGTCCAGGGGGTGGGGGTGGGGACCTGGAGGGAACCTAAGGAGAACCAGCGGGGAATGCCAATCCAGAACCTTATTGCTGGGCACTGTCACCCTGGAACTCAATTAAACCAATAATAATCAGAACATCTCTTCCAAATATGGTTTGTTTTGGCTGAAAACAAAACACCAACAGAGAAACTGCAGGCTGGGAGTCAGGGTTAGGGGTAAAATTTAATGTTAAAGTCATTATACGTTCATACTTTTACTGAGATTCCTCTACAACCACACAGGAGCCAGACTGAGTTGGGGTCAACGGCCATTCTCCGTTAATTACACAACGTCTTGAGGGTGGTTGTCCAGGAAATGTAAAAATACTCTTAGCATGCAGCAATAGAGAGAGATGTAATGTCTGCTGGAGATGCACTGCAGCATCGTACTGCACCACAGACACACACACACACACACACAGTGCGGGCAGTGTGCAAATATGTGTATGGATGAGGTTGAAAACCCGCAGACACACTTGATGCAGCATCAGATAAGTGTATGTGTGTGTGCGTGTGGTCATCTCAGGACAGTTGTTGTCTCTGCTGAAGGTTCATCAAAGGACCTCATCTCACTGGAGCGCCACCTTTTAGCAGCTGAACTCAGATCAGTTTCCCTGCAAGACATCCGAGCCGCCGACGGCACCTGGAACACGAACAGGAAGCAGGAGGCAAACACACCTGGCTCTGACACCATAAACGTTACTGAACAGTCCTCAGGGACGACACAGAACCGTCTCCGTTCTGGTCGTTGTATACATGTGATCAAACTGGTTCAAACGCAGGATCCAGATTTTCATACAACAACAACTTAAAACTCTTCAAGGTGAAAATATTCCACAGAAAATACAAGTCTAAAAAACTTTCTTTCATGGTTTCATGATTCTGTCGTCACAGTGCGGCTGTCTTTAAACTGGGCCGATCCTGAACAGGAAGGCAATTTGCCCTTTAACACGTTTGAGACGTGGTAATATTGGTGGGAAATAGAGGAAGTGACAAAACCATCACATCGTCTGATCTTTGTTGTCATATAAATACAGATTACAGAAGCTTTAAATCAACTCTGGTGGTGGAGCTACTGAATGGCAAAGGAGGCGGAGGTATAATCAGGTACAACATGATGTCACGGTTTACCCAGCATGCAAATCTCTGTGTGGTGTTGATGCCTGAAGGCTGCAGATTTACTTTTTAAACACATTTCAAGGAACTTCATGCATTCAAATAGCTGTATAATGAGATTGTCTCAGTTCCTCTTTACCCCCAAACGCTCAGGCACAGGAGGCGTGGTTAAAAATCAGCTAATGACAAGGAGGCAGAGTCAAACCTCTGAGCTGACCACGTTGGACTCGTCTCTGTTATCAACACCCAACACTCAACATTTCCCATGATGCCAGAGTTTCTATCTCTATGTTTTTATTGGTTCAAACGACAGGAAACATCCATCCATCTTCTCTCATCTGTTTCTGCCGCCAATCCCAACTCACTCTGGGCGAGGGGCGGGGTCAGCCTGGACAGACCAACAACCACTCAGATCTACAGACAGTTTAGAGTCACAGATGAACCTAAAAAGGATGTCTTTGGAGGCCCCAGGCCAGGAATCGAACCAGGACCTCCTTGTTGTGGGACAGCAGAGCTAAACACTGTGACACCGTGCGGCCAACAACAGGAAACTATGTGGATTTGAATATAAAAACAGCCTCAGGGAGCGGGAAAACTCTTTACTGGGGTTTCTGTTCACCAGAAAAAAAATCCAAACAAAAACAGCAGATGTGCTGAAGAGAGTCTGTTCTCCAGGAGGTCCTCCTCCTGACCTTTGACCTTTCAACACCGCCTCATCCGCCATGCAGCTAATTTATAGTTTTTCCTAAATTTCAAGGTGAATTATGACAAATTTGGAAAACACGACTTCCATTTGTCTAGTTATTGTGTATTTTTGTGTTGATGAAGGGGCAGTTTACTTTATGTGAACGCTGCTCTGCTCTGTCAATAAAGTGACATCAAAAACCAGCAAGTGACAGACAGGTGGTCAAAATAAAATAACCTCCTGAAGCACAAAAAGAGAAGAAGAGGAGAAACAGCGCCACCTGCTGCAGGACTCACTTTCTACTACATGGCCAAAAGTATGTGGTCAGCCCTCCCTAGAGCTTTATCAGAGGCTTTAACAGGTCTGGAGCAGAGCCTGGTGTAGACCTGATCAGGTCTGAGGTCGGAGACCAAAGGATGGTGTCAGTCACATTCAGCACCAATGTTAGCTTCCTGTGTTTCCTCCTTCACTGTATCACTGGTCCTGTCACCTTGTTTTCCATCATTGCTACTCCTCTCATCTTCTCTAGCTGTTGTATATACTGTATGTCTCCTTGTTCTCCATCCACTCACTTTCTGTCTCACTGTCTCTCTCCCCCTCCATCATCCTCTGTAATTACCTCCTTCATCTAAAACCTGAGAGAATTTCAGGCAACGGGAGACTCGTCTCGCCCCCGTTTTCTTCTCTTTTATCTTCTTCCTGTTCTTCTCTATTTTTCAGCTCATTTTCTTAACTGCACCTCCTCCACTAACAAACAAACTCATAGTCACAACTTCACAGCGACTTGCGTCTGTGGAGTTTGTGATCTTGTTCCTTGAAACTCAGACCATTTTTGTCTTCACTTCTCTCTGAGTCCTCAGGGGAAAAGGATTTAGCATCTCTTGGCGATCAATAAAGTATCTATCTATCTATCTATCTATCTGTATGGATAGATAGCCGCTGATGTAGTCAGTCTTCAGGACTCATGTTGGCTTCACGTTGTGAGTCAGTGTCTTCACGCTGACACACCAATTACAGCAGGAGGACAGAAAGACGGTCTGTCTGTTACAGCCTACAACGGTCTGCCAAAAAACTTAACAAGTGTAGTCAAATAACTGCTGAGTACTCTCCATTACTCTGGTGTGAGCCCATCAAAGCCTGGTCCAGAAAAAGCAGCAGTATCAAACTATAAACTAAAGGTCCACTACGCAGTCACAGCTCACAGCCACACCCAAAGCCTTACAGGCCTTATCTGAGTGTTCACCTGAAATATAGATATACAGCTATATTTTACCATCTTTATGTTAAGCCAATGGTCATGAAAGCATTTCATAAATAAATAAACAGGTCAGTAGTTTAGAGTACCTGTGAATTAAACCTGAATTTACAGAGTGCACTGAAGTGAACTACTAGAACAAAACGATCTGTTTCAGATGTGCTCCTCTGATGACTCAGGAGAAATATTAGCACCAACACATTTTTCTTCATCATGCTTATATTTCCTCTGGCATGAGAGCACAGTGCCATTTTATCTGGCCAGGCCATATTTAAAATGTAACATGCAGCACTTTTATGTAATGAGGCGGATTCTTCAGCTCATATTCTCCTTTTCATCACTTTGTATCTGTCTCTCTCTTCCTGCCTGACACTGACTTTCTTCCTCTCCGCAGACAGTTGTGCTGCGTCAGGCTTTACATTTATAGTTAAGGTTTGGTGTGTGTGTGTGTGTGTGTGAGGCAGAGGATGCAGGACTACAAACCTCAGCAGCCTTCTCTCATATTGTTTTAGCTCTGCTGTGTTCAGGTCTCAGTGAGACGATCTAAGTTCGTTAAGGAACAGTCGTGTCACAGTTTGTCACTTCAGGACATAAACAGCAACCTTGATGTGACGCCTCGCTGCGATCCTATCCAATCAGAGAGAGAGTTCATATCCACCAGCTCAGGACGTGCATCAGGAACAGGCTGAATGGAGTTAACATGGCTGATATTTTCTCATCACTGTCGGTCCATCACAACTAAAACTGCAGAGCAGAAATTTAAAAAGGAATTTTTTATGTCACCATGATGTATTTTGTCCACCAGGTCATGAGGTCACTTGGCTTTTTAGCCGGCAGCAGCAGCTACAGTCACTCAGCAGCTGGTGGTGGAAGCAGAAGGCAGTAAGAGCACACTGAGAGCAGGTAACTGGTTAAAGTTAGTTAGTTGTGAATGGTATCAATAGAAAGTATCACCATCAGTTTGGGGCTGATGTTGCTTCATAGTGAAAGCACTAACTGCTCTCCTTTAGAATCTGCAGACACCAACCTTGATGTGCCCCCACCTCTCCCTGCTTTAAGAGTGGGAGACCAAACATGCTGAACGGCTCATCACGTGGTCTTTCTGTCCATTGTGATAAAAAACAGAACACTCTGACTGTGAAATGTTTGAGTCCACAAACCTCAGAGCTCCTGTAGACAAAGACAAACAGGAAGTCCAGGGAGGAGTGATAAACTTCAGGACATCTTCAACAATTCAAGCCCCCTCCCCAACACCGGCTGTCCTGCTTGTTAAAGCAACTAGCAACCATCCCAGCAGCTCGCTGGCTAAATAAATAATTGAGCGTTAGTGCATTTGAGTGTCTTAACACTTCACTTCTCCGCGGCCCCAACGGGACTGGCTTATTTTCGGGCTGCTGCCTTTTTACCACAAAGCTCTGCCCTCAGAAATTCACAGTAATGAAATGCTAAACAATGAGCTTAAAAATATATGAATCATCCACCATCACCAATGTTTTAGCATTTCAGTGCTATGACTTGAGTTTCTGCCCAGAAATAACAGAATAAAGGAGAGAAAATGAAAAAAAGGAGAAATAAAGAGAGGCAAAGGCTGTTTAGATCAAGACAAATGGACATTGAACAGCATCGGGAGTCATCTCTGTGTGACTTATGAATTTCTTTTTATTTCCACTCAGCCCTCCATTCTGATGGGGATAGTAACCAGTAATTCAATAGAAAGGAAATACTGATGAAAGGGATAGAAAGTTGAATCATTCTGAATCAGTAAAAGCTCTTTTGAGTCTATTTTCTGATAAATGCCCACAGAATCACCTGAAACATCCAAACTATGAGCTGCGACTTATTCTCAGACAATAATAAGAATGATCTCTCTGTACGCCTTTTTTCCAGTTAAAAGTATTAAGCATCTGCAACGCAAACGTGGCACAATCTGTAGACATTTATATTTGTCTTCTCCCACAGAGTCCCCACATTCAAAACATTAAAGCTAATTGTTTTTGATGGTGATATCTTGTGACGCTTTTTTAGCTTTAAAACAAACAAACAAAAAATAAAGGTTTATTTGTTTTAAACCAAAGAGAGAGAAATTTCATTAAAATTGAAAACTGGGAGAACCTCTATTTTACTGTCTGTTAATCCACTTTTTTGTTTTTGTTGAATGACTACAGGAAGCCAGACATCAAGGAATCACCATTTCAAACAATAAATCACATTTCAGACAAAATATTTTTTGTGTCTTAATTTAACGCAGAGAGAACAACCGGAAGACGACAGAGGTCTGTCAATCTGAAAACATCCTCCCAGAAAATAATGGACGCAGGACGCCTGAACAGACTAATGGCTCCTTCATGCTCCAGTTGCTCCAGCTGCTCCACTGTACTGGTGTTACTGGTGAGCCCCCACCAGCTTTACCTTTCTCCGGCTGAACGAGGAGTGTTTGCAGTATTTAACTTGGATTCATGTTTCATTTAAAACGAGTTGCAAATTTATTCAGCTGCTGCTTCACATAACTCTGATGGATGAGGAGAGAAGAGGAAGCACAGAGGTCTGGGTTCATCTCCTTTTATTCTTCCTCCTCCTCGTCATCATCATTATCACAGTCTGCAGGAAATGTTAGGACACAAGTAGTTTTTTGAAGAAACTTAATCCCATCCTGCTGTAAACAATCTTAAAGGTCCATACAGTCCATACAGTTGGCCACCTGGAATCTGTTATCTTTAAATCATAACTATATCTTCTATCTTCTAATCAACAGCACAGACAAAACTTTAATATTCCACCTTTAACCCAACCTCAACTTTCTGAACTAAATCTGACTCCGCCTCCAAATATTAGTATTATAAACCAAATCTAAGATAAACTGAATTTTGAACTCAGCTTACATTGGATTCCGAACAAAATCTTCAATTTACCCAAACTTCTGTAAACCTTGACTGAACTGAAAGAGTATTTGAGAGCTCCAGGGAAAGTTAGTGTGAGCTGCCATGATGGACAGACCCACAAAAAGAAGAAGAAAAATACCAGAATGTTCCTTTAACCCTAAATTCAAACCTGATCCAGACCCAGAACCTGAGAAGCACCTAAACCAGCCCAACGTCCTCACAAGTCAGAATCATGCAAACACACACAGGAATGATGAGCTAACTGTCAGGTTGAAGGGAACAATTGAACACACAACCAGAAACACACACATTCCAAGCCCACTACTACCACTAAAGCACAAACACACACACACACACACACACACACACATACTGCACTGTACTGAATTACTCTCGCAAATTAACATCCTCTATCTGAAATGCATACATCTGCATTTTGTTTCATACACACACACAGACACACAGCATGCACATGTACAAGCATGATGAACTTGCAGTGAACACACACAGATCTACACAGACACACAGCGTACTATCATGAACAGGCAGATACGGCAGCAGCAGCTTCTTACCGATCAGAAGACAATAGAGACGGCTTCCATTCATTTACACTGGAGGAGAAAATACACACATCCGCACGCATGCATGCACACACACACACACACACACACACAAACACACACGCACACACGCACACACACACACCTCTCTCTCTTTCACTTGCTCGCCCTGTCTCCTTCTTCTTCTGCTGCTCCTTTCTCTCAGCTGGCCCTCCCTTCACTCCTTTCTTCCTTCGCCCCCTCTCTCTCTCTCTCTCTCTCTCTCTCTCTCTCATCTCCTCCCTTGCTTTGTCTACCTCCCTCACCCAGCCACTCCCCCAGCTCTTCCTCCTCCCTCCATTCCTCTACGCCTACCTTCCAATTTAACCTCTGTCCTCCTTTCCTTCCTCTCCTGCTCTCTCCTTTGCTCCTTTCTTCCACCCCCCTTACTTGGTTGCTTTCTTGACAGCCTCCTCTCCACGTGTGTTCTTCTGAATGTGTGTTTTCACTCTCCAGAGCACACACTCAGCCTGTCAGTCTCATTCATGTGCACTCAGCCATTGGCACATACACAAACACAAACACACACACAGCAATATTCATCTGGTCCTGCAGCATGCATGTACACACCTCCATTTCTCTATTTACACACCTTTTTCCTTTTTTCTTGTCCTCATGCAGCTCACATCACTGCAGCTCACAACCTCACAATCTCAGATTCGTTGCAGTGACACACCCCTGACTGTAACCACACACACACTTCAGTACTATGGCTTTGTGTGCATGGTGGTCACGTGTCCGGCAGGCGGATTAGTGTGCATATCTCCGTGGAGACATGTGGTTTCAGGTGTGGCGATCTGGACCGACTGCAGGACTGAGGCCTCAGTCTGGCTGCTCCTCCTCTCCTCCAGCTCATCCCTTTCTTTTCTCTTCTCCACTTGTTTTTTTCAAACCTCTGTTATATCCTTGTCGCCCTTCTCTCTGCTCATCTTCCTCTGACTTTGCCTGACTTACTCTTTTTGTTCTTATTTTTCCTTCCCGTTTTCCTGCCTCCCATTTCTCTTGCTCCTCCCTCCTCTGCTTTAACCTTTTCTACCTCTTCTGTTTGTCGCTGATATCTTATCTTTTTGTCCATTTATCTTTTCTTCCTCACAGCCTCCTTCTCTCCTCCACATCTTGCAAGTTTTTATCTTTTATCTTGTGTATTATCTGCTCCTCCTCTTCCTCTTTTATCTCCATTGCCTTCTTTCTGAACTCATCTACATCTTTTCTCCACCACATCCTTTTCCTCTGTTATTCCTTCCATTTCATTTCTCCTCTTTCCCTTACCATCCTTTACTATTTGCTCATTTTCTTGACTCACCCCTCCTCCTCTCCCGTCCTCTGTCCTTTCTGTCATTCTCTCACCTACTCTTTATCTCTGCTTCCCTTGGCTGCTTCTTCTGTTCCTGCTTCCTTGTTTCATTCCTCTGGAAGCTTATCGCAGAATAGAGCAGTAAAAAAACAACAACATTGGACTCCCTCAGAAGAGGAAGTAGAAATTAACAGGAAGTGAAGGACGGAGCAGGATTTGAGGGAATGAGCAGGAAAGGCGGAGGAAAAAGGCAAAGCAGGCAGAATTCCTGTACTCAGAGGTCAGAGGTCAGCCAGGTGCTCTGCCTACCTGCAGAGAGGTGACCAGGTTCCAGAGGAGCGCAGGCAAAACAGAGGGCAAAGGTCACAGACACCTGGCACGCCAAACATCCCTGAAAACCTCCGGCTCCAGATCAGCCACTCTTCGGTTCGCTGACGTCCACAAGCTTGTCTGCTCATGGGGCCTGAGGGCGGTGGACCAGCCTGCCATGAACGTCCTCACCTGTGGCCTCGCCACGCATCGGCTCTCAGCAGGTGACAGCAGGCTTCCTCTAAGAGACAGAGTTCCTCGCTGTGGATAAATAACATGTTCTAACTACATCACAGCTGATGTGCGGACCACGGAGGTTGTTTCTCTAAAATGCATCTCTCTGCATGAAGACACAAAGAACACCACCCTATAAACACCTGCAGGTAATTCATCCACAGAGACGCCACACTTAAGACAACTTAACATCTTCAGGTATTTCTAAATTCTTTCTGAGGATTAGGCTCGCACATATGATGGGGGCTGGGGGCTCTGCCTCTTATAGCCTGTTTGTTTCCATGGTTTCCCTGGAAGGGACGATCAGAGGGGTTCACTGTGTGTCCTTGAAGATGGGATGAAAAGATCCACTGTGATCCTCCAACATGTGGCAGATAGACAGGAAGTTAGGTTCTAATGGAGGGAAACATGAGAGCTGTGAACTCAGTCAGTCAAATAAAGTTTGTTTGTTGGTGGTCCAAAAACTCTTGATTATTGTCAGAAGAATTAATGGTGGCTGTAAAGACTTCCAGTAAATGATTGTTTTCTGTCAAAACATTTGATGATTACACTTTTAACAAAACATTATCAAGTGTTTGTTGTGTTTAAATATAATTAAAGCAACTCTACAGGAGATGAAGAGGAAACACTGCCAGGTGACAACTTAATGAAACCTGTACGCAAGCACACACGCACACACACACACACACACACACACACACAACTGCTCTACCTGTGTGTGTTTTATCAAATATGAGTGAATAAATGTCTATGTGTGAAAATTGCTTTCAACAGATGATTGAGAGGTACAGCACTCAGTGTGTTATTCA
Organism: Echeneis naucrates; assembly: GCF_900963305.1. Classification (NCBI taxonomy): domain Eukaryota; kingdom Metazoa; phylum Chordata; class Actinopteri; order Carangiformes; family Echeneidae; genus Echeneis; species Echeneis naucrates. The sequence continues at coordinate 649,874 of NC_042517.1, forward strand.
TTCTTAAAAACAGAACCCAGAAATTCTTTTGATCAATTATTATTTCAAGCTTATTTACAAATTGTGGCTTCTCACATGTAAAGATTTAAGATTTTAAGATAAAATATCAATAACAGAAAAATAAGTCATACAAATTAAGTGTCATGTGTATTTTAACTGTAATCCTATTTTCTGACATCTATTAAACAAATTACAATAACGAAGTCATTGACAGCCATCTGTCACGATGATGAAGCGGTGATGAAGGTGAGTTGGACGGTCAGACAGCAGGTTGGTCAGTCAAACTTTGTTGTTTCTCTGTGATAACTGTGTTATATGTGACATACTAATGGACTGCAGTGAATCAATACAACGTGTCACACTTTGGCTCAACTCTGACATTTCATGAAGGTCAGTGAACGTACAGAAGTGTTGGCCACAGTCGTTTCCTCTCAGTCAAAGCTCATCAACTCTCCATGTTTGTAAGTGAACTGTGAGATCAGTTAAAGGTAAACAGGAAGTACAGTTGGCCTCCAAGATGCCAGTGTCTGCACAAAAGAAGGTTTTTAAAAGACCAACAAACAGGCACGAGAACGCATCGACTGCTCTGCTTGCAAGACGCCTGCTAAGGCAGGAGGCTAACAAGCTGAAAGATTTAAATCCCTGTGGGAAGCTACCGTAGCTTCCGGCTACAGATTAGAACCCTTGCTAGCAGATAAATCCATTTCATAGGAACGTTGTTTGTTTAAATGGATTCAAACCACCTTATAATCAGACGCACAGAAATAAATCATAGTACTCACGGCCTGTTTTCACTTCATCCACCCTCTCTATTCGCTGCCGGCTACAGATTAGTTGCATCATTAGCGGGTGAAGCCACTTATTAAAAGCTTCTTTCTATGTTAACTGAGTCACACCAGAGGGTGAAGGAGCTAAAACACAACTTTTAATTCCCAGTTTCACCTCCGGGGTTGTCCTGTCAGTCAGTCCAGAGCAGATTACAGAGTCTGTGTTGGCCAACAGATGAGTCAGATAAAAAGCTCATGGAGTCACTTAGAAATGATGGGGTGTTGCCATCTAAACTTAACTTGAAGGCACTTCCTGTCTTCCTGTCTTCCAGCTTCCTGTGGCCCTAGGCAGTTTTTTGGAGCTGGACAGCGGAGTGTTTGTATTCCAGTCGTGTTCTCGAAAATCCAGTTTTATCCAGTGATTCAGACAAAAGTGCTGATGCGTTTTTCCCAAAGTGTGAATGAGTTCGTTCTGTGTTTCTCTCTTTACTGTCACCTCCTCCCCCTTCACTCTCTAAGACTTTAATCAAATTATCCCTCCCTCCCTCACTTTGCCTCCCATTGACCTAAGCTTCAGCTGGGGCAGATTGGAGGCGTGAATGAGACTCAGAGCTCCCCTCCTCCCATCCTGCCATAAGATGACCGGTAGAAGAAGTCCACATGTTGGATTCAATCATTGACTTTGAATGCTTGGAGTCGTACTCCTAAATTCATTGTAGATATCAGTCAGTGTGGATCATGACTGAAAGGCTGGCTGTGTTAAATAGATATGTCCTGTTTAATCACCAAGTCTAGCAATATTATATATATATGTCTTGTCAAATTCCATGAAAAGATCTAAAGTGTGAATTGAAACCCCAATATTTCTCATTCCTCTGAGCCTTTGGTGTCTCCTTTGGTGTCTGAAAACTAGACTGCCACAATTAATCAAAATACGATCAAAGTCGTGTGATGGAAAGTGCAATATCCAACTCACAGGAGCTGATATTGTATACAAAAGGTGAAATGTGTCACTAGACACTTGTGGACAGTTAGCACCAGAAGTGTTGCAGTAGTATAGAGACACCTCGGCCTGTGAATGATATTCTGCACAGGTAAAGGCTTTGTTTGGTACGAAACCCAAAGAACCCCAATGTTTAAAAAATAAAAAAAAATCTCTAAATGATCATTCCAACTGAATTACCAAAATGGTCTATTTATATTTTGATATTTCTACGTAGTCTTACTTACTCACAGGCCCATTCAGTTTATAACTAAGATGTTCAGACTATAAATCACATCGTGCACATCAGAAGGAAATTCTGTTCGATCGGCTCAGGAACAGTGCAATGGAGATATGAATATAATTAAACCAAGTAAAATTGATGAATAAAAGGAAATCTTAAAAAGCTGCACAATCACATTGATATAGTGTCTCAGCTACAGTACTTATTGCTTTATTAAATTGTTTTTATCCTCGTTATTGCTCTCAGGTATGTACATATTGATATTAATGGATGGATTTGTATTGTGCAGCAGCTGCATACTGTAGTTAGTGTTGACTTCAGCACTGTGATCTACAGCTGGAGCCTTTTGGTTATATTTGGAGAATTATCACAGCCGGTTTGATGGTGAGTTAGTTCTGTTTCCGGAGCTCCGGTGGGTGATCGCGAACTTCCCCATAAAATGCCGGGACTCTGAGGAAGACTTGAAAACGGTAAGATTTCCGATGAAGTTCTGCAGATGGAATCACAAACAGCTGCCGTCACCATGGACACACTTCCGGTAGCAGCGTCAATCAAACCGCCACAACGACTAGCAAGCATTAGCTATAGCCAAATCAAAGCTAATGTCAGTTAGCACCGAAAAACACCACACCTATCGATCCACACAGAGTGATGAAACCTGATCAGGCCAGTCATTCAATCACGACAGATTAGATTTACATATCCGATCAGAACTCACCCGTTAGCAGGATCTCTTCCGGTGGTTAGCACCAACGGTCAAATCCAAGTCCAGCTAATGCGGCTAATTAAAACCGACACCGCAGACGTCCGATGAACTCCTCAATAAAAACTCCTTTTAACCTCATCAGATAAATGTTCCGTGAAGACGTACCCCTCAACGTCTGAGGAGACTCCCGAAAATTAACAAAACGCAGGTAGATTTGGAGAGTGACGGAGAGCGATCTGATTGGTCAGATCAGGTTTTCCCAGAAGGCTTTGCGTCATAATTTAATAATTGGAGTTATGAGTAGGGACATTTTCCAATAGACTTCAATGCAATCAGCCAGAGGTTGGTGTTAACTTGAGGGAATGAAGGATTAAAGCTCTTCGGCTCTGGTTTCATTTTTAGATGACGTCACAAACGGTTTCTGAAGTCCTGGAGTCACCTGTCAGTCAAAGAGGCCACGCCCTCAACCCACCTTCATAAATAGGAAATGGGGAGCTTCCTAAATTCTCCCCTCAGTCATCATGAAGACAGACCAGAAGAGCCACAGTCAGTGCTGCTTCCTGACTGTTCGTGTTCAAGGAACAAAGAATAAAACAGTTTCTGTAGAATCATAGGAGTTTTTAATCTTCATCATTCACCACTGTTTACCATCACCATCATCATCATCACAGTTGTTAATAAACAATCACCTCCATCTTCACATCATCATCATCATCAGTTACATTCTCATTGTTTTCAGTGGATAATAGATTTCTTTTGTAGTTCATACTTTTTATAGTATATTGTATATCATCCATGGTCAATCTCTTTTTTAAATAATTTACATAAGAATAAAGTCAACAGACTGAAGAATGACTATTTGTATATTTACACCATGAGACACAGAGAAAGAGATCATCTCAGAAGAAAACAGCGAAAAATCAAAGGAACCGGCGATAAAAGAGGAGAAGCAGCACAGGGAGAGAGGGGGGGGGGGGGGGGGGTGGGGGGGTGGGCGATCAACAGGGAAGCCTCAGTGTGTGTCCTCACTAAGTATCAAAACGAGGCTGAGTGAGCCTACTGAGGTCATCTCACAGTGACGAGCTCTCCCCGGAACTTCTGTTTCGTCAACAGCTTCACTGTTGCCACGGTGACTGGTATGAGTCACCCTATGCCCGTTTGTAACCTGCTGAAAATCTGATGTCTAATCTGAGAGCAAATTTAAATGAAAAGGGTAATAAAGAGGGAATCAAACAGTTTCTCCCTTCCAGTGAATCATAATGTTTGAAGAGCTGTCAGATTAATGGTCCATAAAAAAGGTCCATGTTTATATCTTTATCTATATCACATAAAAACCCCTTTTTTCTGTGTTAAAACCTTCAAATTCACACTTGAAAACCTCTGATCTCTGTTTTGATGTACTGCTTGTAAAAAACATCCTCTAAATACCGAGGAGCTACATTTGTTACCAAAGCTGAGAACACAATTTTAACTTGGGTCCTTCAATACAATGAAATGCATCAATAGAAAATGAATCTTTTAAACATTTGAGCCAAATGAAGCTGATTCTCTAACCTTAACCAGGAGCCAGAAGAAACTCATGCACAAAAAATTGTACTGAAATATTAGCTAATATAAGGAAAAATATGTTGTCAGCAAATATCTTGCAGATGTGTTCAATGATGCGGCTTCATTATTATTCCAGCAGGAGACAATGTGAGACTGGACAGGAGTCAGGTCACCACCCACCCAGAGGACGGCACACACTGACTCCACAGGTCGGGTTGGTAGGAGTTAGGTAGCTTTGGCTGATGCGTTCATTTAAAATATTCTGTAATAATTATGTTGGTGATAAACACAATTTAGGCAGCACTGAAGGTCCATCCAGTATTTTCTGCTACAAGTGCAGTCAAAACTCCCACAGATGTGTCTTCATAAAGAAATCAACAGTTCAGTTAAAACACTGGCTGAAATTTGGACCTTTAACATAAAATATTAACGGATTAAGGATTTCAAAGTGTGTCAGGCCAACAGCATAATCACTTGGCTGCTGCTACACACTGTTGTGTGAAACCGGCGCAGAGAGTGTGTAACATCTGACAATAATCTGCTGAGCAAGTCGACACTTTATTCAGAGGAAGGAAGATGAGACGAGGAGAAGAAATCCTGCTGATGGATGCCTCCTGCCTGTTATATTACAGACACAACACACAGGCTGCCACCTGAAGTTAAATCAAATTAGTCCAAAAATACTCGTCTCCTCTGACTCTGAAACATCTGGAGGACGGCATTCAGCTATAGACCCCTCAGTGTGTTTGTGTGTGTGGCAGGGGTCACTGCATGGTGCTGACATCAGGACATCTTCTCATCCTTTTTCCCTGAAGGAAATAAATAATTATGATATAATTATGAAGTCAGTGTTTCTGTATGAGGCCATCTGTCCTGTCCTGCTCCTCCTGTGGACAAGTTAGAGGTCCACTTGTTTGATGATGGATGTTACGAAGACAAAGTGTACGGAGTGAAGCTGCCGTCACAGACGGAGCAGCCTCCGCTGCAGGTCCCACACTGATGTGGCTCAATGTGTGAAAGGAACAAGGATGGACACAAAAGGACAACACATAAAACTCTTCGACTGCAGACGACCCCTTTGTCCTGGACGGTGTTTAAAGTGTCAGCTGTTCCAACAGACAGCTGAGTGCCTGTTACTTAAACAAAATATCACCTTTATTTAGTTTTGCCGTTTTATTTTAGTTTGTTTCAGACACACTGAATCTCCAAACTCATTCAGGTTAAGGCATTAAAGTCAAACGGTGCATGATGGGAACAGTGGGGACTTAAAGATCCTAAATCAGGTCCAGATTCTGCATTAATCCAGTGAAAGTCTCGAAGGTGTCAGTCCTCAGAGAAACCCTCACAGTCTGGATTTACAAACTGAACCTTAAAATCAGCCATCAGGTTTTCTGGGACTTTATGATGTCACAACAAAGCAGCCATGTCATCTAAGCCCCTCCCACCTGGACCCACCATCCAACCTCACAAGATTTGGTTTCTCTGAGGATTTACCTGAATGAAATCTGGTCCATTTTTAGTGGATCACTCAAAACTGGTCAGCCGATTAGCAGACAGAATCAGATTTCTCTTCTCTGATTGACTCTAGAAAGTTCCAGAGAGGCCTGTGGGAGGTGTGAAACTGCACTGAGATGGTTTTTGGTTCTTAAAACTACAATTATATCTTCTAATGTATATAATCCTTTCAAATTAAAAGACCGGAGGACCTAAAATATGGACCTTTAAAAGTGATAAACTTTATTCTTAACAACAAAAAATAAATCTGATACTGTTGGTGAAATTCTCTTAAATTATTTGCATGCACCACTTAAAGGTAAACTATTTGATCATTTTAGTGAGAATGGTAGGAGACATTTGGCCGTTTGATCACACTGTGTGCACCTTCAGTTTTTGAAGTAAAATACAAAATCTGCCCTCATTTATTTCAGATAAAACAAACGAGTGAGCTGTGGAGGAAAAATGGGTCACAGCAGAGCTGACAAACTCAAGTTTGGCCGCAACATAGAAACTCAAAGGTACCAAAGATGAGAAGGAAATCACACCAAGCGCCAAACTGGATCATTACAGCACAATGAGAAACAGCAACATGACAACTTCAGCTCCCTGATCGCACAACACACACTTCTCACTTCACAACATGACTCATCCTGTGCAGGAGAGGAGTTATATAATCAGTATAGAGCCTGTCGGTCTGTCTTTTCTAATGAACACCAGGAAAAATAAAATGTGCAGCAAGCAAAAAGTGATCTGTAAGATCTGCAGCTGAAGAATTTCTAGATTTTTTCGAGTCATTAAAGAAAATCACTGAGGATTAATTAAGTCTCTTGAATGATACTTTATGGCTTTATGCAGTGAGGAAAATGCAGCTGCATGGAAACTCTAAGAAGAGCTGGAATAAATCAACAGATCAATGCAGATGTGATCTGAGCCGATCACCCAGCTCCAACATGGTCATCTCTGAGCTTTGTGATTATTGTGATATTTCCAATATCACTTTGATTGTTGATGTCCAGCTTTGTGGGCACTAACAGATCCCCTGATTATTAGTGCAGAATGCTGGTGTGTATGTATGTGTGTGTATGTGTGTGTGTGTGTGTGTGTTTAGCACCAGTGAGTCTTCAAAGAATCAACAAAACTATCTGAGTAAACTAACAGCACACTGGAGAGTTCACACTGTCAGTCTGTGTTGGTTTATTAGCACGTTAGCCAGCAGTGCTACTGCGCATCGATAGAAATGAGGAGACTGATGTCGACTCGTCTGTGATTGTTTCCTTCAAAATGTTTTTAGCCATCTTCTTTGACACTGCATCAATTGTCTTAGACCAGTTGTCTTTTTCATATAAAGTTCTGATTTTTAAAAACATCAGAAAGTCTCCTCATCTTCAGACTCAGCTGATTCTGTCTGATCAGTTCAGACTCTGAATGTTTCCTTCTTCTCCACAGAAAAGTTCCTCTCATGTGTTTGGGTCCTTTCTGTCTTTATCTGATCAGGAGTTCTGCTCATTAATGATGAAAAATCTGCTCTTTGTTCAGTCCACACAATAAACTCAGAAACATACCCAGAGTTCCATCTGATAACCCAGAGACTCTGATTGGCTGTGACATCACCCACCGGAGCCAATAGGAGCGTCCGACAGAGAGGTGCGACTCTAGACGTCACTATCAAAGATGGAGGATGAGAATGGACGGATGAACACAGAAGTCAGACAGACAGAGTCAGACGCAAATGAATGATACTGTCAGTTAACCCGTACTCAACAAAATCCATGAAATGGAAAAATGTTTTCATTTGACTGCGAAGGTTGTGATCTCTGATTAAATGGCTTTTTGTCCAATCTGGCAACACTGACAGCAGAGTCCTGAAACTGGAGCAGCTAACTGGAACACACCAAACCAACAAACCAGCAAACCAGTAACACGTAAAATCATCTGCTGCAAAATTTACTTAGCTCCTGAAATGACTTGATACAACCGGGATTATCCGACAGGTTTTGTAAATGTGCTGCCAACAACTAAAAACAATGACAGTGCTTCCTAAACTAGCATTAAATTCTAAATGCTAACATACAAAGCTCTAAAATCACAGATGCATACAGAGCTAATTATTACCAATATTCAATAAAACCTATGTGATACAAGCAACTATTAAATATTCGTGAACAAGTTTTTTTTTATCTCAAACTAAACCATTTGGTGCTAACAGTTCTGCACACGCACACAGCGTAAGCTAACAGATGTTCCACATTTTAGCTAAACAACCATGCTAAGCTAGTCTAACAAAAAAGTTAATATTTTCTTAAGCAAGTTAACAGAGCAAAACAACAAACGGTTAAAGCTGCTAAGAAAGTTCAGTGTCCGTCGGTTTACAGATGTTTTTACTGATTGTCATTTTCAAGTCGAACTCGGAGGCCGATGTTCGTCCGATGTTAGCTCTGATGTTTGCTTCGTGTTCAGGATGATAACAGGAAGCAGGAAGAAAGCAGTCTGGGGTTTTCACTGAGCATAAAACCTGGAAATGTTTTGAACAGACTTTATTTCAGAAAACCAGATTCAGATGGTGGGAGCCAGAGGAGCTAAAATGCCAAAATTCTGGGTTTTATAACTAATTTCTGTAAAACTGTCATTTAAAAAACGGCCTTCGTGATTCTCAGGTTATTTAAGAGCTTGTAAAAGCCGAATCTGAAGGACTTTACAGTGTAATAAGCACAAAAAAGCTAATTTCTGCTGATGCGACTGATGAGCTAACACTGTCGTTTGGCTGATATAAACTATGGTACATTACAATCATATTATTTCCCTGCACAATGACTTTGACGGCTCAGTTTTCACCAACAAAAGACCTTTGTGTCTTTTCTCATCTCTTCACTGCAGACAATATCTGACATTAATTTGACAAAAGAAGGGCGTGGGTTCGATTCCCGGGCCTGGGGCCTTTCTGTGTGGAGTTTGGATGTTGTCCCCATAAGAAAGACAGTAACTGTCACCAAACCATCATGATGGACAAGAATTGTAACGAAACTGAAATAATAGTAATAAATTCTTAATTTATTAATTAGTATTGTTGTTTTTGTGCTTTTATTTTGTTTCTAACTTCTCAACAGCTGTTTGTCGCAGGAATGGTGATTTCAGACACAGCTGGAGAGTCAGACTGAGCGTTTCCCATCAGAACTCCAGATCAGAGCAGCAGCATCTGATATCTGTAGTCCATCTGATAATAATCATTTGGTTCATACTGCTGTGTAAACATCTTGCTGTTCTCTCAGTAACGGCATTGTTGGACGTTGTTTAGTGCAGGTTGAGGAGCACTAAGTGCTCAAATATTAAATGACTCAAACTTTCAACGAGCCTTTCAGAACAATGATCAGCCACGAGCGCGACTCCAATCACGTTTACTTCCCAGAGCGACAATCAAGCCACAAACACAACCATGATACAACCGCAGAGGAAACAGTCTGGAACACATTCAAAGGGGAAACAACAGTCTCAGACCACAGTCTGGATTCAGGGACCTAAAACCAGCCGCCACGACTTCTGGGACTTTGTGATGTCACAACTACACAGACACCGCCCTCAGCCACACCCCCAAGTCCATCCCACCTGGACCCACCATCCAACCATGCAGGACTTGGGTTTCTGTTTCCTGTTTACCTGAAATCTGCTCTTACTCAGAAACAGTGAGCTTCTGTTCCTGGAGCTCCAGAGAAGCCTGAGAGGAGACAAACTACACAACAAGGTTTTTGGTTCTTAAATCACAAATTTATCTTCTTATGGATACCAACCCTTCAAAATAAAATTCAGAGAAGAGTTAAGACTAATAAAAAGGTTAATGTGGTGAAGTATTTTTGAGCTCTGTAAAATAAGTAAACATTAGATGCCATTATTTCAAGTTTTCATTTTTCCTCTCAGACAGAAAAACGCCAGTCGACTTGTGTTTTAAACCTTTAACATCGTGCTGGATATAAAACTTTGGATCAAGTCAACCCGACACACTCAATATGAGTTTCTGTGCACAGGGAATCTCTCATACGGACTCAGAAACAAACGTATTGCTTTTTAAAATTTACATTTTGCAAGAAGAAGAAGAAGAAGAAGAAGCTAAAGACACGACAGCAGGCTCAGCGTGAGAAAACACACAGATACTTTTACTTTAGCTTTGGGTGTCAGGCATTTTTCTTCAGGAGGATTCACCTCGTCCATCTTGGCAATGAGAGTTTCCTCTTTTTCATCTTTCCTTTGATTTACTTGGCAATTAATCAGAAGGACGTCTTTGTTTGTGTCTGTCTTTCTTGGAGGGAATGAAAGGGGGACAGGAAAGAGGGGGGGTAGTCGAACGCAGAGACAAAGACAGCAGAAAGAAAACAGATCCACAGCGTGAGAAAAGAAACAAAGGGCGCCGCTGTTTGACGTCTTCATCTCCATGAGCTTCCTCTCCTTTGGTGTGTTTAGACGCACTGATGTGATTAAAGCAGCACCGTGAGGCGATGATCTGACCTTTGACCTGACGGATCGTACACACAGACCAAACACCTTTTAAACCCCCCGGCCGAGTACTTCGTCTGTGACGTGACGGAGGGAAAGTTGGAAAAAAGAAACGTGTTCCTCAGTAACAGCAACAATTTTCAGTTTGGTTCTTGGTCTCAACAGGAAGTTTCCATCTGACTGGCAAACGTTTCGGTGCCCCAATAAGGAGCCGCCCTCAGAAGGAGTGGCTCAAACCAACAAATCATTTCCTTTCACAAAACCAGCTGGGTCCGCCCCCCAGGCCAGACCAGGTGACCTCGACGTCCCATTCTGTTCAGCTGTCTTTGAACCGAGGTCAGAAACTGGCCATCAGACAATCAGTCTTTTTTTTTTCTTTCTTTTGACCAAAGGTGGACGTCTTTGAAACGTCTCAACAGCCGCTCAAAAAGTTTAACACTGTCAGGTGGACTGGACGGACCCGGAATCGAACCATCGACCTTTTGATTAATGGCTGACCTGTCTGTGAGACCCAGGGGGCTCGTCAGAGGACAGTGGTTGGTCTGTGTGGACAGTCATCAGACACAGCCAGCGTTTCTCACTACGTTATAATTATTATTATTATTCATGAAAACATGGAGTGCTGCTTTAACCCTGAACCGTCCCATCGATCAGTGCGTGTAAACACACTGATGTTTTATTATCTCTGAGAACTCAGCTTCTGTGTGTGTGTGTGTGTGTGTGTGTACTGTACACATTAGGCACCAGGGTTCTCCCTAAAACTGTAACTGGCAGGAAGCACTTTGACGTTTTCCTTTCACCTTTTTCACTATGTGTTTGGCACTCAGACCAGACCAGGACCAGGACCAGGTTCTGGTTCTGGTCCTCACTGAGTCCACTCAGCACCGGGTTCAGCATCATGACATCCTGACTATGTTGCTGTCTGGCGTCAAGCTGCTTCCTTATTTTGTTGCTTCTTTACACCAAATTCTGTTCACACTGCAGAAGAAAACCAAACCGGAACAGTCTGATGGACTCGTTCACACTCCGGACATAAAAAAGTAGCAGTTCTACGGAGAACCCTGGAGGCCAGATGTCAGGGTGGTAACGACTCTACAAAAGAGCAGGAGACCAACTTTAGACACCAGACGACCTCTGACCTCCAGTTACCTGTCGCACGGTTCAAGACCGGCTGGAAAACTCTTTCATTGTCGGCTTCCACCTGAGACCAGAGTCCGGAGTCTTCAGTCCGTCGCCCCAAACAGTTTGGTGTGATGTAGAGAAGACGTGCTGCAAACACCGGAGCCCAGCAGAGACAGAGGCGGAGCCTTGGCCCAGCTCTGACCTCTGACCTCAACAACAGCGGGGTCATGCCTTCATGCTCAGACGGGGAGAGTAAACTGATAAAGTCCCCGATCGGACCCAAACTAAGAGACGAGGTGAGAGTTTGTCCTCAGACGGAGCTCATTGACCGTCCGGTGCATTTTGCACAAAAACTGCAGACTCATCATCGCTGAGTCACCGCCGAGGTCCGACTGGCAGTGTCGGTCAGTCCTGCTGCGACTTTCACTGTCCAACCTGAGGACACGTCCTACTCTTTAAGAAACTCTGTCCAATGTCAAAAGGAAAGAGGGTCAAAGGTCGGATCAGCTTTGTTTTTGTCCTTTAAAGGTTGAGTTTTCTTATTTTGTCTGTTTTCCAATCTGTCAGCCTCAGCTTGTCTCCACAAACAAGCCTGAATCTGAGAACTTGTTCATGGAGAAACGCCCCCCCACCCCCCGATTAGGTTTTCTTTTGTTTGTTTGTTTTTCTTTCAGATGTCATCGACTGTTTTCTCGCCGTGTCATGATCAGATTGAAAAAAAGAAGAAGAGACGGAGACAGCTGTGGAGGAGGGGGGACAGCCGGACACGGGCGGGGGGAAGGATTGTCTTGCGGTCGCCCCTGGTTACCTAGAGGAGGGGCTACTGCACTCGGAGGCGGGGCAACAGAACTGATGGGCGATGTCATCATCTTCCTCCTCTCTGAGAGACAGACAGACAAACAGACCAATAGATAGGAAGAGGAAGAGGAAGGACAGACGAAGTGAGACTGAGAAGAGGAGCAGATCTGTTGATGGTTTCAAAGCTGCTGTCCTGCAGTTGGCCACCAGGTGTCAGTGTCCACACATCTCTAAAATTATAACTGCACAGTGTTGCCCCCCCCCCCAGGCCCGGGGAGGACAGGGGGAGGATGGATGGAAGATGTGAGTGAAGGGGGAGGTGACAGAGAGGCAGCCTTTGGTCATTTTAAAGCAGATTATTGTGTTAATGTTGTGTTTTGTTTTGATTTCACTCAGCTGTTTGCGTTCCTTCTTTCATTTAAATCATCTAAAACGAGGCAGCAGACGATCGAGGAAGCTTTAAGAATCAGCCTGATCGATTTTAGACAGAAACTTTTGACTTCTTCAGAATAAAAGTTTAAAATGTGTTAAAATGTGATAAATAATTTTAAAAAAGCAACTTGTTTGATTTTTGTATGAGTTGTTGACTCAATTATCTTTTCACTGACTGATTCAATAAAATCTGAATGATGAAACATAAATAAGTTCAAATCAACCCGTAAAAATGTTTTATGTCATTTTTGAATTTGTTACTTAAGTGAACAAATCAGGAGATATTCAAGGACTTTTCATTCCAACTATTAATTATTGGCTCTTTTCTGGAACTCTGCAGCTGATCAATATAAAAATAAAAAGTTCAGTCAGCCAATCAGAAGAGAGGATCAGATCGTCTCTTCTGATTGGCTGACTCACCTGTTACTTCACAGAGAAGCCTGAGATGATTTTAGTTCATAAAGCACAAATTTAACTGCTATCGACATCTATCCTTTTAAAATAAATCACCTTTAAGGGGATTTAAAGAATTTACTAAAAGACTGAATCAGCTGTAAATCAGTTTTCTGGTTATTTTGTGGATTTGTGGGAAACGTTCATGTTTCAGTGTTTACGCTGTGAGGTCTGAGGTGTGCGCAGTGAAGAGGAACTGAGATCCACAACATCACAACAGGTAGAAAACTTTACTAAGTTTAGTTCCACAGTCATTTTCCTGTTTTGATGCCTTCGGCCTGTTTTAATATTGTAGAGATTAAAAAGACGAGACACACCCCAGTTTGGATTTAATCATCCTCAGGATCCGATCTTTGAAAATTACTTTGGGTTTCCACCGTTTGGTTTGGCTCCACAACTCCAAAACTGTGAAGCATCACCTCGATGTGTGTATGTGTGTGGTTTCATTTGTGTTGATGATGCGTTGTAGTTCACCGAACATCGGGATCTGTCAGGGATCAGTCTGGGATCAGTCAGGGATCAGTCAGGGATCTGTCAGGGATCAGTCTGGGATCAGTCAGGGATCAGTCTGGGATCTGTCAGGGATCGGTCTGGTTCGGTCTGGGATCAGTCTGGGATCAGTCAGGGATCGGTCAGGGATCGGTCTGGGATCGGTCTGGTTCGGTCTGGGATCACTCTGGGATCAGTCAGGGATCAGTCTGGGATCTGTCAGGGATCAGTCAGGGATCGGTCTGGGATCAGTCTGGGATCAGTCAGGGATCAGTCTGGGATCTGTCAGGGATCAGTCTGGGATCTGTCAGGGATCAGTCAGGGATCGGTCTGGGATCAGTCTGGGATCAGTCAGGGATCAGTCTGGGATCTGTCAGGGATCGGTCTGGTTCGGTCTGGGATCAGTCAGGGATCGGTCAGGGATCAGTCTGGGATCAGTCAGGGATCAGTCAGGGATCGGTCTGGGATCAGTCAGGGATCGGTCTGGGATCACTCTGGGATCAGTCAGGGATCAGTCTGGGATCTGTCAGGGATCGGTCTGGGATCAGTCTGGGATCAGTCAGGGATCGGTCAGGGATCAGTCTGGGATCTGTCTGGGATCAGTCAGGGATCGGTCTGGGATCAGTCTGGGATCGGTCTGGGATCAGTCTGGGATCGGTCTGGTTCGGTCTGGGATCAGTCTGGGATCAGTCTGGGATCAGTCTGGGATCAGTCTGGGATCGGTCAGGGATCAGTCTGGGATCTGTCAGGGATCAGTCAGGGATCGGTCAGGGATCAGTCTGGGATCGGTCTGGGTTCGGTCTGGGTTCGGTCTGGGTTCGGTCTGGGTTCGGTCAGGGATCGGTCTGGGATCAGTCAGGGATCAGTCAGGGATCAGTCAGGGATCGGTCAGGGATCAGTCAGGGATCAGTCTGGGATCTGTCAGGGATCTGTCTGGGTTCGGTCTGGGATCTGTCTGGGATCAGTCAGGGATCGGTCTGGGATCAGTCTGGGATCGGTCTGGGATCAGTCTGGGATCAGTCTGGGATCGGTCTGGTTCGGTCTGGGATCAGTCTGGGATCAGTCAGGGATCAGTCTGGGATCGGTCTGGGATCAGTCTGGGATCTGTCAGGGATCTGTCTGGGTTCGGTCTGGGATCAGTCTGGGATCAGTCTGGGATCTGTCTGGGATCAGTCAGGGATCGGTCTGGGATCAGTCTGGGATCGGTCTGGGATCAGTCTGGGATCAGTCTGGGATCGGTCTGGTTCGGTCTGGGATCAGTCTGGGATCAGTCAGGGATCAGTCTGGGATCGGTCTGGGATCAGTCTGGGATCTGTCAGGGATCTGTCTGGGATCAGTCAGGGATCGGTCTGGGATCAGTCTGGGATCGGTCTGGGATCAGTCTGGGATCAGTCTGGGATCGGTCTGGTTCGGTCTGGGATCAGTCTGGGATCAGTCTGGGATCAGTCTGGGATCAGTCAGGGATCGGTCAGGGATCAGTCTGGGATCTGTCAGGGATCAGTCAGGGATCGGTCTGGTTCGGTCAGGGATCAGTCAGGGATCAGTCAGGGATCGTTCAGGGATCAGTCTGGGATCTGTCAGGGATCTGTCTGGGTTCGGTCTGGGTTCAGTCTGGGATCGGTCAGATCACTCAGAGTTTTCGTCTACATAACCACAGAAGGCTTTCCTACTGATACAGAGAAACTGGTAACTCCGGACCTGGACCTAAAACCCTGACCTTAAGACCAGACCCCAACACCCCCCTGTTGTTTTCCCCCTCTTATAAAGGAGATAACATATTCTTGAGGACGGTGTGCCACCTGCGCCAGTTCTGCTCCCAGCTGATATACCGGTGAGCTTCTCGTCCCCCAAACTAAACCTGGATCTGGTTGAGCCCAACTCAGTCAGCAACATTTTCCATTTAAAAACATTTAATCTCATTAAATCAGCAGATTTAAACCTAACCCTAACCATTAAATCAGACTGAGCTAATCAATTATTGTTTAATAAATGAATCTGATTTGACAGCATTAGACCTGAAGTGAACAGTTACAGTTTTAAATGAATATACGAAGGCCTCCTGAAGAGCAGCATGAAGGGTCGGGGGGTGGGAGGGGGTGAGGAGACGGTGAGTGTGGGGGGAGGGTGGAGAGAGAGGGTGCGGTGGTATGGGATGTATGAAGGAGGAAGAAGAAGAGGAAGAGGAGTGCCTGGAGACGCTGCTTCACCTTTAGGCAGTTTGATGTGTGTGTGTGAAGCGGGGGGAGTTGAGGGGGGTCATCACAGAGTACTGCTGGGGGAGGAAACGTGGGGGAGGAGTGGGTGAGGCTGGATGTGATGCCAAAATACATTAAGAGCGAATCTGAATCAGACCGTGTGGCTGCTCTTCAGAAATCAGGACCAGGCTCAGGGTCATCATCTGGTCTCAGGTGTCAGCAGAGAACTGAGCTAAAGTCCAGATCCAGAAACTCTGGGCCACCTACCGATCCTGGACTCTATCTGGACCAGCAGAGTCCACATGAAACTCTACTATCAGAGACTTTACACAATAAAACAGACATGAGCACAATAATGATTGTCTGAAAGGAGCACAAGTGAATTCTTTTATGAGCTGTCAATCTGCTGATTAGCTCATGGTTTAGATGGGTCAGTTATAAACTTAGATAAAATGATAAAAATCTCATTTGTCTCTTTTAAAATAAAAAAGAAACAGAAGCAGCACATCATTAGAATGAATATAATGATATTAATTACTGTCAGAACTAACCATTTAAAGGTCCCAGGATAATTTTAGAGGTTTTAAGAACCACATCATCTAAACATCAACAAAAATATCACAGAGTGCTCCGTGGACTGAAGCCTTTGAGACTTTCACTGGACCAGATTTAGAATCAGGGACCTTTAAATGTGAATAGATGTAAAAGACAGTGAACTGGAACGAGTTTTAACGGTGACATTCATCTTCAGACTAGAAACACGAATCAGCTTTCAAAATTCGCTCTCAATGTGTTTCGTCTCACTGCTGCTGGGGGGGTGGAGGGGGCAAAACCAGGGGCAGTGTGGTGGGTGGAGGCAGGTTGGTGGGGGTGGTGGGGGGGGGACTCTGGCCCTTACCTTGCCTGCTCGTGGTGCTTGGCGGGGGGCAGAGCGCAGGGAGGCTTGGGCAGGCGGAGGCGCGCGGGACAGCAGTACTGATGGTAGGTGGCGTGGCTGTTAGGAGGTAGGCTGGAGGAGTAGAGAGAGGAGGAGGAGGAGGAGGAGGTGGAGGAAGGAGTGGTGATGCTAGTAGGGTTGTTGGAGGAACGACAAGAGGTGGTGGTAGTAGAACAGGTGGAGGAGGAATAAGACCTGACAGAAAGAGAAAGAGAGAGGTAGAAAGATAGCGAGTTGGGGAGAGGGAGAAAAAAGAGAGAAAAATAAAGTCAAGAGAGAAACAGAGAAAGATAGACAACAACAACAACAACAACAACAACAACAACAGACAGGCACACATAAACAAACAGCATTAGCACAGTTAGCATTACAGCACGCTATCAGCAATAGCTTAGCACACAGTATTAATAGCAGCATTTGCAAAACAAATACGGCTAGTCGTGTTAAAGCAAAAAGCACACTTAAATCTACTAGCATTAGCTTAGCACACAATAAATAACAGCAGCGTAGCATTAGCACACACGTAACAGTCTTAGCACTTAGCTTATAGTTAGCATATCTTACATATTAGCATTACCTTAGCACACAATACAGCAATTATAATGAAGTCTTAACTATTCCTACCAGCATACCACATCAGCATCACAAGGGTTAGCTTAGCATTTAGAACACACAATATATATCAGCATATTGTTAGCACACAGTCAGTCTCGGCCGTTAGCACTAGCAGTTAGCATCAGAGCGGTACATGTATAATGTACAGTGAGTCAGGAGAGGAAGGATGATGCACAGATAAAGATCACCGTCAGAGGGACAGAGGAAGGCGTGCTAGCCTGCATGCTAACGCTAATTAGCCATTTGGCTATTGACGTGGAGGAAAGGCGCCAAGTGCCAAAATACAGGCAGCTGTTGTTCTGTTCCTGACGGCCTCATGTGGAGCTGGACCAGGTTCGGTTCCTGGAACCAGCAGGGACCTTCCTAAAGGACGGCTGGTCTAAAACCGGTCCTGGAGGGCCACTGTCCTGCATGTTGATTCAATGATCAGCTCGTCATCAAGCTCTGCTGAGGTGGCCCTCCAGGACCGGATTTGGACACCTCTGGTCTAACTGAACCGACCAGGATCCACTGACCCAGTTCACCCTAACAGACTAAAACTGAAGGCGAGATCATCGTCATCCTCAGGAACCGAGACGAGGGAAAAGAGCTTTTTCAGTCTCCTGAATTCAATCATTCAATACTGCAGAAAGAACTGAATCATCAGAATACAGCTTCTGTTCAAAATTCACACTGATGCTGAAATGTGGAGGGTTTGAAAAGATTTCATTTCATTTAAAATGGAGATATGTTCACAACAAGCTGCCGCACAAACACATAATCCCAGAAGGAAGGACACCAAGAAATGACATTCACGATCACTGGAGATTCATCTGCAGATTATTTTCTCAATTCATTCATTCATAGTTTCATCTAACAGCAACAGCAGAAAACCCCCAATACTGATTTTACCTTCAAATGGGACAAAATAAGAACCAGTTCTGAGAGACGATGAACAGATAACGACTTCGTGATTCATCATGTGTTTGTTGAACTATCAGTCATATAAAAGTAAAATCAAAATCTATAAAATCTCAGATCTCAGAGAACTCTCCATCAGTTAAATGTTCCGCACGTCTCTCTGACATGTGGAACATCTGTCTCTGAGAACGACACGGCTCGCGTTCGATCCCGCTGCCTTTGATGTGACAGTTTGCTGGTTGGCTGCACACTCGCTGTCACTCTGAGTGGCTGCAGGCGTGATGTACGCTGGGAGTGCAGTGTGAATCAGGGCCGAGGGTAGGTGGAGTCAGCTCCACCACCAAGTTTCCAAAGTAAATCTGACAGCGAATAAAACAGGTAAACGTGCCTGAGATTTTTATTTTTTTCTAAAGAAAGAGAAAGAAAGAGGGAATTTTTCATTTGTCAATCGGCCATCTTGGTTTTTAAACCAACAGAATCTTTGGATGAGAAGGTGGATCTGACCTGCTCTGTCCTCTCTCCTGATTGGGTGGTCCAGTCTGCCAGTCGCACCGTAGCCCCGCCCCCAACCCCTCCCCATCCTTCATGGTCTGTTTCCCTCTAAATGGATCATTCATGTTGTATTTCAGACCATAAACTCATCATCAGGAAAATGTTTATGAAGGTTTAACCTGTCACAGTTACATCAGGAAATCTGTCCAGGTCCAGGTTTATGAAGGAAACAGACAGAAGGGGGGAACTGTGGGTATTGTAGTTTCTAACCAACTGAAGTTTTTGCACTGACATGAGAGTCAGCGTGATGTGACACTTCCTGTGCTACTTCCTGGTCACAGAAGTCGCAGTGTCTCTCCATCTTCCTCCCCCTTTAAAGCCCCCCCCCCCCCCCGATTAGTATGGAGTGAGCTGCTCCCACTGCAGAGCAGGCTGGAGTCATTCATTACCGTACTGCTACCACGCTGCAGGGGGTGAGAGACACCCATACATACAGAGAGAGAGAGAAGGCAGCACTGAAGAGTGTCAGAGCTCAGACCTCTTATCACCTCTGTTATGATCAATAATCAATAGATCAATGTCAGATCAACAGCTTCCTGCGCATCATTAATGGAAGAGTACCTCAGCATCACACCGTCTGTTTCTCCTGATGATGATGATGATGGCTCCTCTCTGCCAGCAGAGGGTGCTCATGGGAAGTCTTCACTTCCTGTTTTCCCTCCAATCAGATGAGGAGATGGTCCACGACACAGAGTTTAGAGTTCAGTTTTATGTTCTGTTTCTGCTTCTTATTGATTTAAAAAATAACTAATACTTAAATGTTCTGGAGTTTTTGGAACCGACTCAAACTTCATCTTAATGAAACAGACGGAACACACGGAACAGCTACCACAGACACGAAAGGTCAAAGGGTCGAGGTCAGCCTGGAAGAGGGCAGCATGTGTGTGTTCTGATATCATCGTGGTATATGTGTGGAAATACGATGTTGACTCTCCAAAATAAAGGTCTGACAGTGAGAGGACCTGTCCCCTCATTACCCATCAGCCCCTGCCTGTCCTCGGCTCAGACGGGCTGTCAGATTACAGACCGCTCTAATCTGATTACAATCTCATTTCAGTCTCATTAGTTCATCTAACGTCAGCCTGTCACTGAGTCAGCGCCATATGTCGCACACACACAGTTAATCTGAGTTCATCTGCCATCAAAGTGAAATCATTACGTTACCATATCTACCGCCTCCCTCTGACCCTTCAGACTTCAGCTGGGGTTGTTAGTGTTTGTTGTTGTGAGTCTCTGTTTACTTCCTGTTTGTTCAGATCAAACTATTTATTTTAGTTGAACCTGAAATGTACTGAAGCAACAAAATGTTTCAGTCAGTTCTTATGTGAATCTGAACTCATTCAGCGGTTTTCTGATTCTTCCATTCAGCTCAGCAGAGGACACAACACGTCTGTGACATCCAACCCTCAGATATTATTTCATTCAGGAAGGAATCGAAACCACTGGTACTCCATGCTAACACTGTTAGCATGTTAGCATTGTAATGTCTGAATATCATCAGCTCAGTCAGGAGAAGAGGCGGGAAAAAGGAAACCACTGAAACCAGTAAAGACACTTCACAGTGTGAGTGAGAGTTCATCGTGTTTACAGGCTGAGAGGAGTGAGATGTCCTGACAGACTCACAGGAAGGAAAGAGAAACTGATTTCCTGATGTAAATTAATGTCGGTTATCTAAAGTCACATTAATTGACATCAATTAATCAACGAACGGGCCAATCAGAAGTCAGAGATACAAAACGGAAGCAAACTCACCAACAGATATTTTAGTCATTTTGTTTCTCTTCTTATTGTTTATAATCTCATTCACCAGGAAGACAGAACGGAAACAAACAAGCAGACAAATGAGCATAGTGAAGGAAAAGAAAGGAAACATGGTGTCTGACTGAAATCCTGATCAGGACCCAACAGGTCCAATCTCAGCGACTGGTCCGTCCATCAGCCCTGCTGTTGTTGTGTCACATTGATACTTCCCTTCCTGTCAGACACCCTGATTTAACGGCAGCAGGAATCAAAGTGACAGATTCTGTATTTCAGGATCTGCAGGAATGAGACCCAGCCGGCGGCGTTGTTAGGGGCAACCGTTGCACATGAAAAAACATGTTGTCATGGTAACAATGACTGCATGTATGTATGCCCATGTTGTGTATAGAACTGCTGCTCACAGGTGATTCACACACACACACAGTGTAAAAGACCTTTGTGACATCACAAAGTTCCAGAAGTCCTGACTGTGAATTTTCACTCAGACAGATGGACCTTCAGACCTTCAGAACTTCAGAACTTCAGACCATCTGGATCTTCAGACTATCAGGACCTTTATTGTCCAACTACTTGTATTTCTCATGTTCAGTCAAATCCGTCTCTTCTCTGCTGCTGTGAGATGTTTCCACAGCATCTACCACCTCTATGTGTCTGTCTGTCTGTCTGTCTGTCTGTCTGTCTCCTTGGCTGTTGTGTGTTTCCACTGTAACCTACGTGACAGACACACACACACAGTTGGACCCCAGGGTGTTGGCCTGCGGCTCGGTTCTGAGAGGTAATTCATCACCTCTATTCATATCAGCTACCCTACTTTCCCCTGTAATGCACACACACACACACACACACACACTTACACTGCAGTGAACACACACACATGCACACAGTGACACAAACACAAACAGAGCACTGAATACAAACACACACACGCAGGTGCAGCAGGGCAGGCTGCTGATATTTAACTACAGTGCAGTTCAATTCAACAAGCCTGCGGCACTCAGCACTGCTGCAACACACAGACACACACACAGAGCTGCTGCTGCTGTTCAGTGAGTGTGACAGTGTGTGATACTGTTTAACCAGATCAAACCACGCAGACTTCCCAGTTATTCCAGTGGAACCTGAAGGACTGCGATCCTGATCCATCTCAGGGATTCCGTTATGTCCGGAGGGAATGTTGTCCCCGCTCAAAGCTCGTCAGTTTGATCAGAGGAGGCATGTGACAGGCGACTTCTCATCGTCATCATCATCATCATCATCACAGAAAAGCCACCACAAACATGTGACCTCCAAATATAATCTGGTGTGATAATGGATCTCATATGAGAATATCTGATATCACCTGTAGTGACCTAAATCACATTCAGTCTAATCTGATCTAATCTGCTGTCGTCTGATAAACAGCAGTTCCTCCCTGTTTGATTCACCTGAATACCTTTAAGCAGGTGTGTGTCACCTGTCTGTCTGTAATCCTAAACATCTGGTCCAGATGTTGGACAGCCGGATTCATCGGGAGGTGACCACAGAAAGATGCACACGGAACAGGAAACAGACCAGAATGCATTGCAGGTGATTGACAGGAGAGACGCCCTCACGCAGCAGGACTCTCCTGAACACACCAATTTCCGACCATTTCCACTCAGGCATTCTGGGAAATGTAGGAGATCCCTAACTCGTTTGGAAGCAGCAGGTTGATTTATGGAGAACAAACGTGTCATCACCGTGTTGTGCGCCCCCCCCGCCATGTTTCCCAGCATGCAGTGCCACCTTCCTCTCAGGTTCTGCAGCAGTGTGGATGGATTACTGGCGATGTCATCAGACATTTTCTACCAACGACAACGACAGAGATACTGCACTGCCGACACACACACACGCACACAGCCTGGCCTGTGATTCACAATCTGCTTTGAGACTGAGACCTGCAGCAGAAATGTGATTCAGGATCCCGTCCTCTCAGGTGACCTTGTGTGACCCCATTTGCCCCCATTTCCCATTGACTTCAACACAATGTGACATCTTTTCCAAACAGTGGAGTCGCCCCCTGATGGCCAGTAGATAGAATGAAGCGTATTGATAGCGTAGTGAAAGAAGGCCAGAGCCCAGACCAGAGCCCAGACCAGAGCCCAGACCAGAGCCCAGGTCCAGGTTCAGAGACGGGCTGTGATTTGTGCGCTTCAGGATCTGGATCTGCTGGCGGCTGTAATATTCTCTTTTCCATCCGTGTGCTGAAATCTGCTGCCAAACGTCAGCGGAAACACGTCAGGACTCGCTGATTAATACACTGTTATGTAACTAAACATTTTCAAATGAACTCGGATTAATAGTTCACAGACGAAGTTAGACAGGAACAGAATTCATTATTTCACCGTCAACAGATTAAAGCTGATGTTTAAAATATCTCAACATTGTTTTATGATTTGAGACATTTCTGCTGAGACAGAGACAGACGGACCGCAGGACATGGACTCAAAATTATGTTGTGGTCTTTGTTTTAATGGATAAAAACTGTGTGAAGCAGAATAACCAAAGAAAAGTTCCTTCTGTCCTTATCTGATCAGCAGTTCTGCTCATTAATGATGAAAAATCAGCTCTTTGTTCTGTCAACACAATAAACCCACAAACATTCAGGACTGATCCAGAGACTCTGATTGGCTGTGACATCACCCAGCGGATATTACCATTTATTTGGATCATTTACACAAATGATGACAGTTCAGACTAAAATCTGTTATATTTGAACTTTTCTGTTTGTCTGATGTTTATTTCAGAGCTCTCATTGGCTCACTCGGTCCTGTGATGTCAGAGTGATGTCAGAGCGGCTCAGTGTAAATGTGTGTGTGGACAATCTGCACAGGAGCTGAATGTGTGTGTTGTTATGAAAGCGCTCTCTCTCCTTCCTCCACTTTCTCCGCCGCCACCTGCCAAGCTGTTGCCATGGCAGCGCCCTCCCCTCCCCCCAACAACCACCTTCAGCAGCAGCTCGATGTCTCATTTACATGTTACCAAATATAACAGACAGACGGACTGACAGAGGGAGGCATGGACGACTGTGTGCGATTGTTGGTGTCAAGACTCATTCAGTCCTTCTCACTCTCTCTCTCACACACACGACTATGGTGAGAGCGGTTTTTGAGTTTTTGTGACTTCCTGAATTTTAACTGAAGACGAAATGACTTAAAATGAGGTGTGATAAAACGTTAATATTAGAAATAAAACGTGGGTTCGTTGTTGGTGTTTGTCGTTAACTCACATTAAACTCTGGAGGACATTTTCTCTGTTCATCTCTGTTTTCCGTCTGCTGCGCTTCATTAAAGTTCGTGTGTTCAGGTGAGTCAGACCGCTGATGATCTGCAGCCTCAGAAATGGGAGTCGTGGATTAAAACCGATTGATGGGTGATCAATAAACAAGCTGATTTATGGCCCCGATAGGTGCTGACACATCGATCCACACACATTTAATCTTTCAAACCTGATCACAAAATTTCAGCTGTGATTCTTCAGAGAGGATTGAAATCGTTTGTGCTCAGACTCTTTCAGACAAACCAGGCTGAAAGTTAAAGTTGTAGCTGTTGATTCTTTGGTGGTCTGAGAATATAAAATCTGCAGTGAGACACTTTTTGTCAACCTGAGTGTGAACACACAAAAACCAATTCTGACGTCACCATCAAAGCTGACCGGCTGATGTTCAACTAAACCTAAATCTGTTTGTGTCAACATAAAGCAGACAGGAAGACGGATCACATCTGGATCTGGGTCATTCTGGACCAGC
This sequence comes from Echeneis naucrates, assembly GCF_900963305.1. NCBI lineage: Eukaryota > Metazoa > Chordata > Actinopteri > Carangiformes > Echeneidae > Echeneis > Echeneis naucrates. The sequence continues at coordinate 674,120 of NC_042517.1, forward strand.
CACATGGCCCACACTGAACCAAAGAACCTCTGAGGATGCTGAACAGGAAGTCGTCAAAGACCTGGTCTTTATTTGACCACACAAACACACACAGACACACACCTGCTGACAGAGGTGAGACGTCAGCTGCTGAATCAGAGGTTGTGTGTGGACGGTGACATTAGATCAGCCCCCCCGACACACACACACACAGGGAGAGTTCACCGTTTCCTCCCTCTTAAATCTTTAATATCAGCCTTGAAGGATCAGAGTGGTGCATCTTTCATTGTGTTTACTCGACCTCAGTGAAACTCTGCAGCCCCAAACTGGAGCTGAAGCGTACTGCCCCGCGGCTAAAGTGTCCAACTGGACTCTGAGTCCTGGTTTTTCTGTCCTCTGTCTGTCAGAACTTGATGCTACATATTGTGGCTTCAGCAGCGTGATAGCATAACAAATTCAAATGCTACTGCTAGCTGGCTAATTAGAAGCTTTGCTGAACATCTCACAACAATGTTAGCATATGAGCTAATGCTATGTGGCTGTTGTGTACCGGGTACGTTTATTCTGCTGCCTTCAGGGACATCTTTCACTGAATGGAGGTCTGAAACTCTGATTATTGTTTTGATGTCCTTCACATCCTGACTGCCGTTCAATGCACAACAATGTTCCCAACCTGCAGAAAAATAGCAGCTCTTTCAGTTTTACTCACATTGATCAACTGTGTGGCTCGAAGTTTGTGCAGAAACTTTTGGGAGGAAAGATCACGGACAGAACTGTTGACGTTAACTCACAACACAAACTGAGTTAAGAACCGCTGAACCTCAAATCTCCTTTCTGGGATTAAATGGACTGCTACTATCTATAATCTATAAATCTAGAGAGAAACAGGAACATGTATCTGACATATAGTTCAGTTAACAAACTTAGATTTGCTCATGAGTTTCCTGTGTGATTTTTTTAACTTTGCTGCCTCCTTGTGAGCCCTGTTTTTTTCCAGCTTCAGCCTGAGGTACTGCAAGATGAATGCATGAGGGTGTTTTGCATTTTGCTGCATCATGGCCTTTACGAAATCACTCAGAAACCAGTGCAGGCAGCTCCGCAACATGCTGTCATGCCTCCGCGCCATAATCTGCCCCAGTGCAGTGTGGGATTTATTGGCTCACACTCAGTCACTTGAAGAGGCAGCGAGCAGCCGACTGCAGCGTGTGATTTCATAACGAATCAGCCTTATCTTCACCGCTGTCAGACTCCATCATTGTTCTCTGCCTGTTACATCATTCGCAGGCTTGAGGTCAGTTTTCTCTCACGATGTTGGCGGTACCTGAACGTTCCATGACTCTGGGATTAGAAGAGTTTCTTCCTGATCTTTGATTTCTCAGATGAACCCAAACCTGAACGTCTGGGTCACACGTTGTGTACCTCTGTGAACGGGCCCTCTCATTTTTTGACAGCACAGATGAGCATGTATAAGACAAAACGATAGTACTATTCAATCTGCCTCCATGAGTCATCACTGCGTTTCCCGCCGTCAGTCCTGCAGGTCTGTTTCTTCTCAGCAGCAGGGAGGCGACTCTCTGCTCCCCACAGCGGTGGGAGCGAGCAGCCTGAGCTCTGATGGAGGTGAAAACCATTTCAACTGTTAGCCAGAGTGTCGTCCTTCAAACAGGTTTTCCACAGTTGCATGGCAACAGCCAGCACCACGACCAGCGCTTCCCACAGACGGGGACGGTCGGGACAACTGCAGCCCTGCACCCTGTTGACTACAGAGACGACACCACAGATCGCAGCGAGGCTCCGTCCTTCTCAACACTTCCTGATAGGATGCTCCTCGGATAGTGTTGCCAGGCAACAAACCCATTTCCAACCAACGAACACCAAAATGTATTCAGAGCAAGAAAATTACAACAAAATGAGGGAAAAAACAAAAAAAACAACAAAAAAGGGAAGCGACTGAGCAGCCTGGTAAGATGTTACCATGGTGACTGGTACAGCAAACAACTTCACTTTTACATCGAGTGTGTTTCCACAGACAACAACCAATCCCACTGCTGAGCAGAAATATCTGTTATACAACACTGGCGAGTCTCTGCTCCACCAATTATCAGCGTTAGAGCTGCTGTAGTCGTTTAGTTCGTCTCCGGAGTCTCCCACTCGCTGCAGTGTGGAAATTATAACTACAACCTTACACTGTGTCTATTAGCTGCTCTGTTAGCTGATAAAAGATGAATATTTATCAGCACTGTGCACACACCGATCACACCATCTCACTATCTCAGTGCACACAGAGAGCACCACCACCCCACCGTCAGAGGAAGAAACTCTGACTTTTGTAAGAACAACAATGAACAATAATTCAAGTTCACCAGAAAGAATCGAGCCAGACCAACTAAGCAACACAGGCAGGAAAAACCTGCACGAGAGAAGCTGTTAGAGTTAAAAGTCAGAGTCAAAGATTAGCACGAGCTTTGGAGAAGCAGAGAGTGGGACAACAGGCACGACTTTTAGGAGGAATTTTGTCAAAAGGATGAACACCGAGGTTCAGTAGCTACAATCGAGATTTGGATAAATCTGAAACTCTCCAAAAGCCCTTTGAAGGAGCTTCAACTCCAGAAAACGCTTTGTGGTTTCTGGTAAACGCTGCCTCACGTCGCCCCACTTTGGACCTCCGCTCGGCCACCTTTGGCTTTGGTGGAAGAAATATACCTTGAAGTCTGAACTTACGATTTGTGATGGTGGAGGGTGTGGGCGTGGTGGTTGTTGGAGGCGTTGGCTCTGTGCAGGCGCTCCAGTCGCTCTCTCTCTTTTTCCACAAAGTTGGTGTTGGTGCCGGTGCTGGTGGAGGGAGCTCGGGTCAGCCGGCTGTGGGCCCGGGGTTGATCCCTGGGGGGGATTGGAGGAGGGGGAGGCGGAACTGAGGACGGAGAGGAGATCGGTGCTGGGATCTGAGTGGGGACCGAGATGGAGGTTGGACCCGGACCTGGAGACGGAACTGGGATAGACGTGGTACCGGTGCTGTTGCTGCTGTTGTAGGAGTGATGTGTCGAGGAGTGGTGGTGGTGTTGCTGATGGTGCTGGTGGTGGAGGGGGATGGAGGAGGGAGGCTGGGGAGGGGCCTGGTGTTGGCTGTTGTGGTGGTGGTGATGGTGGTGGTGGTGGTTTTTGGCAGAAATGGACGTTGATGTGGTCTGACTCGGCGGCGGTGGTGGTGGAGGAGGCGGGACGGGAGGCTCAGGAGGAGCAGGTGGAGGAGGAGCAACAGGTTGCCGGTCCAAACGCAGGTCCTTGTTCTCCTGGCTGAGGCGGTCCAGTTGGACCTCCAGCTCCTCAATCCGGCGCCGCTGAGTTTCCAGAAGCTTCTGCTGGCTCTCGATAATGTTGTTGAGTTCAAGAAGATATTCAACTGCCCTGTTGGGGCTCTCTGGGCTGCCCTGACCTGGACCTGGATCCATGACTAGGTGGTCAGACTGTTAGCACGCAGCCTAAAGGAAATTAGATCCTGCAAAATGGAAACTGAAGTTCATAAACACTCGATTTTAAACTGAAGAGCCGGCTCTGTTGTTTGGATGCAGCTAGCACGGAAGCTAAATTATTAACTTCTGCATTCAGTGAAATGCTGCCTGAGTCACAGCTGCAAAGCTCAAGTCTAACTCGCTGAGTGTCGGGTAGTGTCGGGGGGCGACAGGCGAAAAGCTAAAACTAACACAACTGAAACTTGGACCTGATTACTACGATCCAAACTACTGCAGATTCAGAGCACAGCTGGCTGACCGTGGGCTCTGAAGTCTACAACCTAAATGCTACAGAACTACACCCTACGGCCCAAAGCCCTACACCCAAAGATCTGCCCTTCACCCTCCCCCCCACCAGAGTTAAGTGGGGGGGAGAGAACTTCTTCCTCTTTGAGTACTGATTAGAGATCAAGATGGACCCGGTCCTCGTGGGCTCCAGTCAGAGAGGTCTGACGGGGTGTTGACCATTCCCCGGTTCAGTCAGATCTTCCCGTTGGCCTTCAGACCCATGATGCTTCTAAAACTACAGAACTTGGACTTCCTCCCCGACAGTCAGTCTGTTTGTTTGTGTGTTTGTCAATGACTCAGTCGGATCCAGTCTCTGTCCTCCATGCAGAAGATCAGAACATGGAGGTCTGGCTGCAGATCAGAGCTGATGATGGCTGAGACCTGATTTGTCCGTCTGGATCAAAGATACAGAACATCTCCATCGATGAGCAGTTGCAGAAGGTGAACTGATATTTTCTTCCTCCAAAAGCTGCACCACCACGAACAAACTCCCCAGCTTGGCCAATCGCCTGCCTCCCTGCAGCGCCGTAGTACTCCGAAAATCAAAGAGTCTGGAAAGTTTTTGTGAGACGGGGAAGAAATGAAGTCCCCTCGGTTCAGACCATCTCCATCAAACTTTGGGAGATATCAACGCAACGCAAAGCTCCAGAAACACAAAAGGAAACGTCCATCGAGGATCATCTTCTGACAAACATGGAAGACGAGAGGTTGACCTGTTCCTGGTCCATGAGTTCGCCTGCAGGACTCAGCCGGTCTTCCTGCAGCCAGACAATCAGGGTGAGTGATGAGCAGAGGCTGGATCTCATGTCAAATGTTTGTCTTCTCACGGCGAGGCCCGAGGCATCCAGGCGTCCCCATCAGCTTCAGTCCGCTGGATGGCACTTCCACGTTCTTCTTAAAATCCATCCATCACATGAAAAAGAGAGAGAGAAGAAAAATGAGAAGACAGAAGGTTGGAAACAGAAAATTTCAGCTTGTGATTCTTGAACATTTGGTGTTATTTTTTGGTGCGTCTCCTCCCTTCATTCCTTCCTTTGTCTTTGTTTTCTCACCTGTCTCTCTCTCACGTGTCTCTTAATCTTTGTCCTCATCGTCTTCCTGTCTGATCCCTGCTCTCCGTTCATGTGTTTCTCTTCTCCTGTTGCTTCACTCTCTCACCTCCATCCTTTTCGTTTCTCTCTGTGGTTGCTAGGAGTGTGAGGTCTCTCAGCCCATAAATACCAATGACATGCTCTGTCTAAGCCATCAGAAACAAGAAAAATCATCACACACCATCAGCCTCTCCTCCCACACTCTATCACCATCCCTCCCCGTCTTCCTCATCTTTCTCTCTTGCCTTTTTTTTACCATTTTCTCTCCTGCTGATCCCTTTCAATTCAAACCTGTGTTTTTTCTTGTTGTTTCAATATCTAAAGAGGGTTCCCTAACCCTAACCCTAAAAATGCCCTAAGAATAGGAGATGCCTTGTTTGAATGCATTATCCACTTTTACTGAAGCTTCCGTTTTGTTGTATTGGACAAACTACTGAGAAGCAGGAGCAATCAGTAAATCCTCATGTGGCGCTGAAGCCTGGATCTGAATCACTGCTCAGATCTCACATGGGTTTGGTTGAAATAGGTCTGCAGCTCCATGTCAGCCAGCTGGAGACCATTCAGAGCTCAGTAGGTGGAATTACAAATGTGGACATTATCTTCCTACGTAAATTTATGAAAAACAGCTACAGAAAATCACAACAAATATGGATGAGACTGTTGTAGCTGTGCAGGTTGTTTAACACTCAGCTCCATCTCTACATCTAATCAAATTCAGCTCATTGTTCCGGATTTTGTTCCGAGGCAGCGATGCTTTAAAAGAAGTTACAGGAAGGACTCATCATGAACATCAGAGACTGTCTGCGGTTCCTCCAACAGAAAGATGGTGCTTTTCCGTTATGAGCTGCTGGTCATAAATCAAAGGAGGCGTGTGGGCATTTTCCCATAGACTTCAATACAATCTGACTTCTTTTTCCTGGGAATGAAGTGGCCCCCTGACAGCCATGAGGTAGAAAGAAGGTCATGAATGATTAATGCTGTTTTGTGAAGTTGCAGGTTGTTTAAATCCCCGCTGAATGTCGACCGGGTCAAAAATAATGAACATCATTATTACAATTCCTATTTATCTGTAAAAGTTTGATCTGTAGATACCACACACACACACACACACACACACACACAAAGGAAATGGCCAACCATTTGGTCTCGATTGCAAAGCAGCCAAACAGTTTGAGCTTTTATATCTCTTCCCATTAAGCACATTCAATTATTCATGACTCACTAACTGACCACCATCCCTCTGCTGCTCTCTCTCTCTCTTTGTCTCCGTCAGCATCTCTCTCTCTCTGCAGATCACTGGTTGATTTTTCTGTTGTCTGTCAATAGTTTTTAAAATAAAAAGTTTTGATTGAAATGTTTAGATTGTATTTTAGCAAACGATGGAACACGATCTGAATGCTGTTGTGATTTAAATGGAATGAGAGTATCACCTCCACTGATGTTGAAGCACAGTGAACCTGTAATTTATCGGGGGGGTTAAAAGTGTGCATGTATTTTTGGATGGATTATCTCCATAACTTGAACGCCCATCAGTGAGTAAACTCACTTCGCCTCAGAACTGCAGGAGTTCAAACCGACCGGAGTCAGTTTGGTGAAATGTAAAAATGGGGGGGGGGGGGTGTAAACAGGTTAGTGTTTGTTCACCAGCTGTGTGTGTCTGCCACTGAGACACTTTTATAAGCTGGTTCTGACAAACACACTTTTACAGTCGGTGTCTTCCAACAAAAACACACCTTTACTCCACAGAATTAATCTCTAATATGAATTTACTTGTTTAGTCCGACTCCCATGCAGGAACCAAAGATATCAGAGTTACTGTGCAAGCATCAGGAAATTTTCTGGGCCATTAAAGAGGAGGAGGATGGAGGATGGAGTTCAGCCATCACCATGACAACAGAGCAAACTCCATGACCTAACAAACTACACCTACTGAGGAAAGACAAATATGGTTGAAAGCATCGAAAGAGCCGACGAGAGGAGCTGAAGTAAAAGTGGATGACTCAAACAGTTAAGAGAAAAAAATAAAGAAACTTTAATTCCTCCATTATTTCACCAAACTCACCAACCGTCTGATACAGCTGAGGGGGGCTTCCCCTGAAACGACCCCCTTCACGGCCGCAGGGCGTTGTCATGGTTACAATGATAAACCTGCCGACTGTAATGTGAGTGGCAAACCTGCTTCCATCGCCATGGTTACTACCATGATCAGGAGTTCTGCTCTGATTCACTTGTCACACCAAAGTAGCAACTCAGGAACATACAGGACTGATCCAGAGACTCTGATTGGCTGTGACATCACCCACCGGAGCCAATAGGAGCACCCTATGTAGAGATGTGACTCCAGACTTCCTGAATCTGTAGAATTTCAGTGCTGTAAATGCCTGAACTCAGGAAATTGTTCAAGTGAATCAGCACAGTAACCTTAAAAATTCATCTTAAGTGTCACACCAAAGTAGCAATTTAAGGTGTTTTGTGCGACTGTCCCCCGACGTTTCTCTCCTTAGCTGGTGGAGACCCAAACACCGAGCTACAAGAGCAGGACCACAGGACTGAAGTGATGACATCACTTCAGGTGAATCATCATGAAAGAGTTTATGACAATTTAAAATCGTGAAAGACGACATGAACTTTTAAAACTTCATCTCATTGAAAACCTGTTTTTTTTTTTTTTTTAGTAATTCAAGTGAATCTAGCCTGAAATGTTCTGGGTTTTAAATCTGAGCCATCAGTGTCGCACAGCCAGCTGTGTTTTTCTCTGATGGTCTTGGATAGACACACACACAGTGGTTCATACAGCCCACACATATTTCACACACACACACGTAACATACACGTGAATCCCACAGACGTACATGCATCAACAGTTAGCACAGGCTGCACACACACACAGTTAATCCTTAAGGCCTGTACAGCTGACAGCGACACACACACACACACTCACGCACACGTACACAAACACGATGCAGCATCCAGAAAAAAAGGAACAGAAATGAGGCTCACAGGTTTCAGCAGCTCCTGCAGAGATGGAGGATTATTGATCCTCTCTCTCCTCACCATCATCTCTCAGAAAAAACATGAACGAACACACAGCTGCTGCAGGCCCAGCTCCTCCTCCTCCTCCTCCTCCTCCTTCTGCTCCTTCTTCTTTTGCTTCTTGTTGCCGAGTCAATCTCTTTCTAATTATCATTCCTCTGCATCTGACAGCCGAGCGGTCCGCTGGTCTCTCCACATGTGCGTGTGAACGGACGGTTATTATCAGAGCTGAAATATGAGCTTTTCTCCCCCTTCTTCTTCTTCTGTTCTGTTCTGTTCTGCCGTAGAGAGAGAGGGAGGGAGGGAGGG